>NW_020954652.1:18458165-18560536 GCF_900497805.2 Vombatus ursinus
TTCAAGACTTCTTTGAACATAAGCAACAGAATAGACTGAATTAAGGGAAAGTGATGATACTAAATCAAAAGAGAAAAAGTAAAGGGAACACAAAGTTTAAAATTTCATCTGCAAATATAGATAGACAGACAGACAGACAGGCAGGCAGATAGATAGATAGAGATGAGAGGCAGTGAAAGGTAATGTATAGAGATCTGATATCAAAGCCAAAAAGACTTGCAAAAGTACTATCTTGTGATACATACTGATTGTGTGCCCTTGGGCAAGTCACTTAAACTTTCATTGCTCTAAACAACTCCCTAAGACCCTAAGTTGCGGAGAAAAATGCCTGCCTGCCTTGGTAGGGGGAGTTTCCTTACCTGGGAGGTTCTTATGACAATAAAATCACAGATCCAGTCTCTGTCCCTATCCTTATTGCTATACATCCAGAAAAGGGGAGTTTTTTCCCCACTAAATTCCTTATCACAGTCAGGGGGTACGGATGAAATTCTGACTCTGGTTTCTCAAAGGCCATGTCTGTGGAGTGTAACATCTACTTGAACCTACCAAGCTGGAAGGGCTTTAAATATGGACACGGTGATGGGATCATATGATTGTCATATGAGGACTATTCTAGCAAAACTCAGAAAAGTTCATCACCGGGCTGGTCATAGGATGACAATATTATTATTTTTTTTAATCACAGCAACTCTTGAGGACTGTCTACTGACCTATTTAATATTCCTCAAACAAGACACTCCATCTCTATTCTATACCCTTGCACTGGCCATACCCCACCAGTGAAACACTCTCCCCTACCTGATGGCTGACTCAGAGTCCTTGGCTTCCCTTGAGACTCAGCTCAAATTCTATCTCATACCTGAGGCCTTTCTTGATTCCCTCACTTCCACCCCCTAGCCGCTTAAGCCTTCAACTCTAAGGTTATTGTCCATCTACTAGAGGGCAGGTACTATCTTTTGCCTTTCTTTGTACCCTGAACACATAACACACTGTAGGCACATAGCAGGCACTTTAAAATGCTTACTGACTGACTTAGGTACCTATTTATCTACTGTTTCTCAGTAGAATGTAGGCTCCTTGAAAGCAGAGACTGTATCCCCAGAGTTCCAAGCATACAAAAAGCACTTAATAAATGCTTGTTTATAGATAATGAAGTCATCAATGGCAATCCTTGCCAGTGGCGGGGGGGGGGGGGGGGGGGGGATTCATACACAGAAAAAAAAGTCACAAATGATTGAAGTAATTTAAAAAGTTAGAAATAATTTATATCTAAACACAAAGAAGGACTGGGCAGTGGGGATGTCAAA
This sequence comes from Vombatus ursinus, assembly GCF_900497805.2. Lineage (NCBI taxonomy): Eukaryota > Metazoa > Chordata > Mammalia > Diprotodontia > Vombatidae > Vombatus > Vombatus ursinus. Next base: position 18,459,473 of record NW_020954652.1, read on the forward strand.
GACCAGTTGTACTATTTGCCTCAGTTTCCTCACATGAAAATGAGGTGGGTGAATTAGATAGAGATTGCTTAACTTTGCTGGTGTCATGGACCCCTTCAGCAAGCTGGTGAAGTCTATGGATCCTTTCTCAGAACAATGTTTTTCAATATGTAAAATAAAATACATAGGATTACAAAAGAAAGTAATTATATTGAAATATAGTTGTCATTTTTCAAAAAATCACAGATGCCCAATTAAGAAATCCTGGTAGATGATCTCCAGGTCTCTTCTTACTCTAAATCTATGATCATATGAACTGTTTTGTTTTGTTTTTTCCTCGGGGCCATTAAATTCTCGATCAATCAATAAACATTCATTAAGTTCCTACTACATATAAGGTACTGCACTATGTTTATAGCAGCGTCTAATTTAAAACATTCTATAAAACTACAGTTTCAAGAGGTCAACATAATGAAATTTGGCCCAGGAGCTATTGGACTGATAATCACTAACTAATATGAAATGGCTCTCCCCCCAAAGGCTGGCTGGCCCATCTAGCTAAGGGGGAGGCAATATTGCCCCTCCCCAAGTACTGCCATAATGAGAATCATCAAGCCAAGGGGAGAGTTGCATTTCAGCTCCCTTTATCATTTGGTTTAAGAAGCCCCATCCCACTCCCATAATTCACTAGCATCTCCCAGTCGTGGCCCTACTACCAGCCCTGCTATCTGCCAGCCAGCAAGTTCAATACATTTAACCTTAGTTTGGAATATTTTTAACTAACACATACACATACACACACACACACACACACACACACACACACACACACACACACAGTCTATTTCTTCATCTATTCAGGTTCTTTTTTAAGTGAACTGAAATCTAATTTATCTACCCCCTCAGCTCAAAAATAAAGGGGAACAAAGCCCTCATAACCAATATGCACATTCAAGCAAGCCAAATTCCCACATGGACCATGTCAAAAGAAATGCATCCCATTCTGTACTCTAAATCCATTTCCTCTCTATCAGGAGGTAACTAGCATCATTCTTCCTCATCAACTCATGGTTAGCCATTGCATTGTCCAAATCTACTCAAGATCTTAAAAGATTCTTTATCCATACATGCAACTCCCATAACATCCCAAATCTCCAATTCTTTCCTTTTCCACTTTGCTCAACTTAACTAAGTTCTAATAAAGCTCCAGGAACAAGGGAGGCAGCTCGGGACAGTGAAACAACTCTGGCTCTGGAGTCAGATGACTATGAACAAATCATTTAACCGCCCTGGGCCTCAGTTTCCTCACATGTAAAATGAAAGGGTTGTGACCCCTTCCAGTTCAAGATCTATGAAACTAAGAGATACCAGGGAAAATGGATAATGCTCATTGAAAGCTTCATCACCACGTTGCAGGATGAATCACCACTTAAGCCTAGGGAGTCAGTAAATCCACTGACAATGCTGTCCCTTTCCTGTAAGGCATTACTTCATTATGCCCTAGGACCTATAGCACTTTGTGGCTTCTGCACCAACCCATCTCTGGCAAAGAAAACCACATGTGCATAGAATGAGTGATAGCCACAGCTCACGGTGGGAAGTCATTAAAAGTATGCCTCTGATCTCATTGACATCAACGGCGCCTATTAAAATATACAGCAACCCGTCTCAAGATTTCTGGCCTATTCTGCTAAGTCGTTAAAGGGGGAAAATCACATCTGCTGCCCTTTACTGAAGTCTTATGTAATTTTCTTACGCAATTTTCATTCACCACAATTTATTTTAATAAAAAATGCTTTTAACTCTCCCATCCAAATCATTTTTAATGCTTCCCTGTAGAAAAGGATAAAGATTGCTTTTTATGAAAGAATAAATAAGTGAATAATATTAAAGTTTCTCCATATCACTATAAAGGTAAGTGACTTCGCTTCTAATAACTAACAGATTTTGTGTATGATGGAATTTGAATAGTCACATCTAATTGTGCGTAAGAACTTTTTGTCAACAGTAGTTTTTATCTTTGTATCTACCGTTACTATGCTGAGACCCATGCTATCAGCTGGAGTGAATGCATACTATGCTCATGCAATAGCTGAACAAAGACAGGGAATCATGTGCCATTATCATGGACCTTTCCCTTGCAAGGAAACAGGATTCTCCAGTTGCTTGGAAACTCACTCTCCCAAGCACTCCCAAGAGCCACTTGTGGTCTGTGTTTCTGTGAGAGACATACTGGTAGATATGGAGAATCTCAGATATATAAGGGAACTTGTAAGTGAGCTAGCGAGAGAGCATAGACTGAGCTACAAAGGACCTCAGAGACCATCTAATCTAATCTCTTCATATTAAAGATGAGGAAGAGATATTAAGTAACTTGTCAAGTTGGGATTTGAATTTAGGTCCTAGGACTCCAGGAGGGCATCTAGGTGGTGCCACGGACAGAGCACTGGACATGGGGTCAGGAAGCCTCATCTTCCCGAATTCAAATCTGGCCTCAGACACTTACTAGCTGTGTGCCCCTAGGCAAGTCACTTAACCCTGTTTGCCTCAGTTTCCTCATCTATAAAATGAGCTGGAGAAGGAAATGTCAATATGCTCCAGTATCTTTGCCAAGAAAACCCCAAATGGGGTCACAAAAAGTCAAACATGACTGAAATGAAACAAAACAACAACCTAGAACTCCAAATCCAGTCCTGTTCTCCCAATAAGAAATGGAAAACCTGCTACCTCCTTTCAAAGTGTTCTAATTTTGAAAATATTTTTATCTTAAGCCAAGAAAAAAAAAACCTATCTCTGAAGCTCCCCCCATTAGTCTTAGTCTACCTAGGGACATGCAGAATAAATCTACTTGAGCCCTCCTATCCAAATGATGCATCCCTTCAAATCCTCGCAAACAGTTATGGTTCCTCTAAGACTTTCTTCTAAAAGCTGAATACCATCACCACCACTACCACCCCAGTTCCTCCAATGGATCCTCCTATGACATTATTTTGATTACTGTCATCACTGTCTCTCTCCAATGGGCATATTCTTGTTTGACGACGTCCTTCCTTAAATATGGGGCCTGGAGATAAACGTACAACTACAGATGTGTACCAACGAGGAGAGAGTAAAGCGTGACTGCCTCTTTCCTCATTCTGGACAACTGAGACTCTTCTAATGCAACGTAAAATTGTGTCAGCTTGGTTGTCTACAAAGTCTTTCACTGAACTCATAATGCGCTAAAACTCTCAGCTCTTTTTGGATGGTCTATTGTCTAACTTGGGTTCAAATGCCTGCTATGATGTTTGAGGGGGTTGGACTGAATGCCCCTGAGGATGTTTCCTTTCTAGATTTATAGCCCTACCAACTGCATCCTCCCCCATTTGGCCTTTTCAAGGTATCTTTTTTTTTGGGGGGGGGGGGGCTAGGCATTGCGGTTAAGTGACTTGCCCAAGGTCATACAGTTAGTGCGTGTTATGTGGCTGAGGCCAGATTTGAACTCAGGTCCTCCTGACTCCAAGACCAGTGCTCTATCCACTGTGCCACTTAGCTGCCCCTATCTTTTTTTTTCCTTAACCCCAACATAGGACTTTACATTTATCCTTATTCAGTGTCATTGCATTTGATTATAAAGACTGTCCTAGCCTGCCAGGACTTTATTAATTCTGGATCAATCACTCATCATTCTAGCCATTCTTCCACATTTTGAATCACCTGAAAATTTAATATGCACACTATCTGTGTTTTCATTCCAGTCAATGATAACAATATGGAGGCGATTAGGTAGCACAACATGTAGAGTGCTGGGTCTGGAGACAAGAAGACCCAAGTTCAAATCTGGCCTCAGTCACTTACTTACTATGTGATCCTAGGCAATTCAGTTAACCTCTGTCAAGCTCAGTTTGCTCATCTGTAAAAATGAGGTAATAATAGAACCTACCTCCCAGCAATGTTATGATGATCCAATGAGATATTTGTAAAACATTTAGCACAGTGCCTGACATATGAAAGGTACTTAATAAATGCTTGTTCCCTTCATTTCTCCATTCTTGAATATAACAGAGCAAGAGTAGATCTCTGAGGTGTTTCACCAGAGAGTTCCTTCCAAGGCATCACTGATCCTTTAATCAACCCTAGCTAGCTCCCATCATTCAACTGTTTCCAAAATCATCTAATGATATAACTGCATCATATAACTGTACCTAGTCCATATCTCTCTATCTGATCTAGAGGACTGACAAGAGAGATTTCTTCAGATGCCTCGTAAAACTCAAGCACACTATGCCCTTAGCTCCCTTGGCTAGGTCATTCTTGACCTTCCTCAGATAATAGTACAAAGAGCGGATGACAAACACATTTGTAAAATCCCTACAAAGAAGGCTCAGGGGACAGCTGTGCTATTTTATACAGTCCAGAAGACCAACCCTGGTAGCCTACACAGAAAGGTCACACTCTAGCAAATACCCAAGTATTTCATAGCATTTACTCCAATGAAATTAAGCCACAAAGAGGAGGGAGGGCTGGGGATACTCCCTGGCAGAGGGGAGGTACTTCAAGAACCTCTCAGTAGATCTAGAACATGATTCCTGATTCAATATAGTACACCTGTACACCAATGACTCCCCCTCCGGGTTCAACTACATAACTGGGGTAGCTTGTGTATATAGCTGAACACTCATTAAGTTCAGTAAGTCTTAGCAAGTCCTCGCCTTCCAGACTCTAAGGTCTTTCCCTTGAGACGTTGTTTTTTTTTTTTAAAACACTTCAATTTCCTTGAATAAGACAAAAGAGATTTATATCTCTGATATTTCCCTTTTGTGTAAGCCAGTCCTTCACGGTTCACTTTTGCTTTTGTGTAATGGGGAGATTTCTTTTTACTTTTTACTACAGAAGGTCAAAGGAACTACAGATTGCACAGATTTCCATTTTTCATTCCATCTACAGTAAGAGCACATCCTCTGGCCTTTGTTGGAGATACCTATTCAAGAGAATTGAGGACATGTACCCATGCCTGAGCATGGCCTCTGAGCTGGCCAGAGCACTAAGTTCCTGTCCCCTGACCTCTGGTAAAGAAATATATGAGAAGAATTAGGAAGTCATGTAAGCAGAAGGAGCAGCATGAGCTAAAAATTACTAGAACCCCAGACTATGTTGACATACCTGTTTTATTGTTATGTTTACTCATTTATAGTTTCAAAACCCAAGTCACCATGAATTAAATTAGTAATTTTTCCAGCCTTCAAGTTTGTGGAGTAGGAGTCGCTGTAGTGAGCCTCTTTCCTACAGAATGGAGTATAGAATGCCTTCCTTCATACGAAGGGTTCTTTACCTTTGTTTTATGACACGGATCCCTTTGGCAATCTTATGAAGCCCATGGACCCCATCTCCAAATAACATCTTTAATATTTCAAGAATACTCTGAAATTCCATTAAAGGCAATTTTTCCCATCCAAGTTTACCATCCCCCCTGAAATCTACCCATGAACCCCTTGGAGAGCAAAGGACCCCATGTTAAGAAACCTGCATTACACCTAACAGCTTTCTTCATCAGCTCACACTGTGTAATATTAACATGCTCCCATTTACATCTAAACCACACGCTTCCCTCCCAATCCTCCAGAGGCTCTTTGTCAAGAATGTGAAAAATCAGCATTTTCTGAAGGATTTAGGGGTGGGGAGTGTCAAGCGGTGTTTAACACCACAGTTAGAGCTGAACTGCTCCTTCAGCTCCCTAAGCATATATAAAGAAAGCCAGATTTCATTAAAAACCTGACAGTATCATATACTTCTAAATTTTTTTATTATACTTCAATTCTGGAAAGAGAAAGGAAAAAAGAAGGTGCTTATGAAGTAAAGGAATCCATCATAAAACACCATTCTAATAACAAAGGAATAAGAAAATACAACTATTACCTATCAATAAAAAACTCCCATGTAGGTGGGGAAATCGGGTGTTTTCAGGTTGTATTTTCTCAAAAATACGAATGACTTTATACAGGATTATGTTTATAAATCATATTTTCATGCTCAGAAGTCAGTTTCGTTACCAGAATCGATGAAGTTTTTCCAAAGTTATTTTAATCAATGACTTTCCTCTGCTTAAGTCTTTCTGATTCAAATCAATAAGCGTTTATTAAGTACCTACTATGTACCAGGCACTCTCCCTGGTACACCGAGCTAGATGCTAGGGATTATTTTAAACTGAACTTAAGCTTTAAGTGATATAGAGAACTATCCACTAGAAAACTCCCCCTCCTGGCATAGCTCATACAATCAATAGGTTCATGAGACGTCAAATGTCATTTCATGGGTGAAGAAACTGAAGCTGAGTGAGACCAAATGATTTACAGATCACATGGACAGGAAATAGCAGAGCCAGGATTCATAAGATCATAGGGATCGGTCATGGACTTGGAACTAGAAGGGACCTTAGGGTCCATCTAATCCATCCTCTTAAGTGTCTGATGAATAAACTGAGGCCCAGAGTAATGAAGTAACTTTTCCATCGTCACTGTACAGTCAATGTGTAGCATTATAAATTTAGAGCTGGAAATGACCTTAGAGGTCAACTCCAACCCCCTCATCTTACAAATTAGGAAACTGAGGCTCAGAGGAGTTCAGTGAATTGCCCAGAATGTCAGAGTCAAGGCTTGAATCAAAGGCTTCTTCACTCCAAAACTAGGTCTCTATTCACTCCACCCCACTCTTCAAGGATTCATTGATAAAAGATAGCAATCCTTGCTCTTCCCGCTACATAGCCAAGTGTCTACCCATTGAAACATATCCCCCTATAGGGGTATACTAGTAAAAAGGAAATAGTTCCTACCTTCAAGAACCTTACATTGAGAGCAGTGGAAATAACTGCATATATATTTGCTTACCTTCCATGTCATTTATGATTTGTTTCTATTTATAAAACAGCTTGTAGTGTTTAGTTTTATACAGCAACTTGTCTCACCTACGTTCAACTCCAGCAATATGAGATACAGAACAGAGAGATGCAGCCTGATCCTTCTCATTTTCAATAGTCTACATTCTCAGAAAGCCAATGCCATTTACCTTACATCTGCTTCCAAGAAAACCTACTCCACGTGACATCCTAACATTGAGGGGAGCTATTTGTCCCATTGTGCGAAACTGGATACCAGTGGGGGAAAAGCATCATTAATGAATGGTCATTTTTCACTTCTCTATGAATAAGCACACAATCTGAAAGTTGGAGATCATCTTACTCAGGTTCATAAATCAAAACTGTGCTATAAACTGTCCATCTAGATAACCTTCCATCTCATTCTTAAAGATCTCCAGCATCCCCCTTCTCTTGATAACTTATCTCACAGACATAGATCTATAGTAGTAGTCATCGCCTTATCCTTTATTAGCATAGCCCTTAGAAACTGAATTTATCACTCCCTCCCTGCTAAATAATATCTCCCCCTATACCATCTCTACTTTGGTCATGTTTTCCCAGCCATTACTCATTTTTCTTGCTCATTTCCAGCTGCACCCACATTGCAGGACAGATGACCAAAGCTGAAAATCAGGGAAGGACTACCCACAGTGCTGTATGCTACATTCCACATCAAATATCTCTATTTCATACTTATCTTTTTGATGAATGAGGAGCTGAGAGGTGAGAAGGGCTTCCCTCTAGGAAAGTGGAGCTGAGTTACTTCTAGCAACAGAAGGGGATCAGAGAGTCATAGATTTAAAGCTAGAAGGATACAGGTCTAACCTCATCATTTTATAGATGATAGGATCTGTATAGGATTATGGCTCCCAAACTGACAGGGACCCCAGAGGCCTCTAAGTTCAAACCTCTTTATTTTACAGAAATCAGGATCCTAAGGCCCAGTGAGGTTAATTGACTTGTCAAGTGTCACACAGGTAAGAAATCAAGTGAGATCACACTTAAAATACTTTGCAAACTTTAAATCGACATAAATGTTAGCTATTATCATTAATAAGTGTCATAGGAACCAAAGTCCTCAAACTTCAGAGTCAATGTTCGTTCCTTTATTCTGTTTCTATGCTGGGCAGCTAGGTGGCACAATATATAAAACACCAAGGCTGGAGTTTTAAAGACTTGAGTTCAAATCTTCCCTCAGACATTTAATAGCTCTGTGACCCTTAACCTCTGTTTTCCTCAGTTTCACCAGCTGTCTAATAGGGCAATAATAGTACCTACCTCCCAGGGTTTTTGTGAGGATTAAATGAGATATTTGTAAAGCACTTAGGACAGTGCCTAGCACACAATAGCCACCTAATAAATGCTTGGTTCTTTCCTTCCTCCTTGATCTTAAAAAGGTAATCAATCCAGGATTTGGATCCAGGTTCTCCCACCCCAGATTTCATATGTAAGTTCCCTGAAGGAGGATTTTGTTTTGTTCTTGTCTCTGTTTGTTTTGTTCTTGTCTCTAGCACCTATTATAGCACTTGGTACATAGTAGGGTCTTAATAAATATTTGGGAAATACAATTGAATTTCTACTGTACGGAAGCAATTAAAGCCTTAAGTGCTCATAATTATAGAACATGAAGAACATGTCATCTCACTCAATCCTGGCCCACCTCGTAAATTCTGTCTCCAGTATCCACAAGTTACCATACAATGTCCACTGGAAAATCTCTACTGATTAGGAACTCATTCATTGCCAAGGGGGACTATTCCATTTTTTGATGGTCCTTGTTTAGAAATTTGTCCTTAAAATGAGCTGAAATCTATGTCTCCATCATTTCCCCACCTCCACTAATCTTAGCTCTGCCAGAGCAAGTTGCATCTCCTTCTACTTTTCAGGATAACTCAAACATAAAGAGAAGGCAATAAGATTAAACAAGGAGGGGATTGGGGGACAATGGCACAATTTTTCTTTAGAATCACTCTCAGGTTGGGGAATTGTGTCCACAAGAGAGTCAATATCTAGGCTGATTCATTGAAGTGAGACACTGAAAAGAGAGCCAAAAATTACCACTGTTTGACGAATGAAAAAGAAGAATCAGCCAACAATAGAAGAATTCAAACAACAGCTATTTCTTAAGTACCTACTAGGTGCATTAGGAAACCATGCTAGTAACTGCAGACACAAACACAATAAATTAAATATTCTCTTCTAGCAAAGATTTTACATTCTAGCCAGATAGAAAAAGAACACAAAGACATATATACATGATAAATATAAAGAAAGAAAATGCAAATACAGACAGAATCCTTATACTTATGGCTAATAACACTGACTCTAAATAAAGAAGACTAAATATCAACAAGATGCCTTAACTGACACTTATATGTCCCACATTTACAATCTCAACATGTAAATTCAAAAAGGAAAATCACCCAGTCCTGATATACGAAGGCTATTTATTCCTCCACATAAATGCAAAAAGTTAAGTACAGTCTTCCTAAAAATGATAATAGTAAATAAATGGCTCATTCCACATGAGGAATAGGAGAGGGAGAAAAACAAAACTCTTAAAGTTTGGCTTTTATTCATTGAAGCACAATTATATTCTAAATACTAACTCTATTTTAAAAAATTACAGCATAGTTGGAATCATCTTTCCACTCCTTTTGAGATTATGTTATCAAATGTTTGTGGTTCATAAATCAAAATCAGAGCTAAGTGTTAGTCAGACAGCTTCCGCCTGGGCTCTGAAAATACTGCCATATTCCTTTTTCTTCTAACATTGTCATCATAATGAAGGTTCTCCAATCATCATTTACATCACTGACAGCTTTGTAGATAACGTGGGAGGAAGATTCCAGCTCTTTCTTCCAGAACTGCAGCAGATTTCTGATACAACATTAAGTACTAACCCCTGTGCACTCTCATCTCCACTCCCAGAGAAGTAGGTAAATACAACTCACAAATCTGTGGGCTAACAAAAAATTCAGCCTAAATACATCATTTATATACCAGCTTTCTAGTTATTAGTGTGTGGCAATCTGGATCAGGATACTAGAGGACAACAGAGGGGACTGAGGTCAAGGGCACAAGAAGAGGAGCTGGTTTGCTCCTTCAGTCGTCTTCTCTCACCTCTAATTTTCAATCTCCCATACTCACTGGCTCCTTATTATGCACAAATATAGGATCATAGATTTAGAGCTAAAAGAAATCATGGAGTTCATCAAGTGTAACCCCCTTGTTTTACAACTTTGTTTATGGAGTAAACAAGTTTGCCAAAAGAGATGAGGGCTGGTAGTAAAACCTTGGTTAAGACCCATATTAAGGGGATGGGAAGAACAGTTTACTGGTGAACACAAAAGGGACAGTTAGAAAGGAAGAAAAGCCACAAGGATGCCATGTTTCCAAAGTCAATGGAGAAGAGAATAAACAGGGGATATATTTTTCCAACAGACCCTTATTCTGCAGAGATGTAAGGTAGATGAGCAATTTTAACAAGGTGATTGCATTTGGTGATTAAGGAGGCAAATTGGTGACCTCTGAGATTATTTTAAGTAGAATTATGGAATCAGAAGCCTGATTGCAAAGGAATGATATTTTTTTAAAAAGATGATAAAGAAATGGATGTATAGGTTATAGAAAGTTTTATCTTTTTAATTTTTTTAATATCTTTCATTTTTCCATCCAAAGATATTTTCAATCATGTTTCACCTTTCCTCCCCTACCCAAAGGGTAAGGAAAAAAGAAGAAAGTGGAGGGGGAAAGCAGCTCAGCAAAATTCATTGTTGTCGTTGTTGTTGTTGTCCTTCGTACTCAAAGAGGACCAAAATGACGTCAAGATGGTGGAGCCAATGTATAGTGTGCCTGATTGTGGCTGATCAGACCAGTACAAGCTCAGAAGGTCAGGCACAAACATTCAGTCAAACCAACCAATACATGAGCCAAGTTTAACACTGTGTGTGTATGTGTGTGTGTGTGTGTGTATATATGTATATATATGTATATGTGTGTGTGTGTGTGTGTGTATATATACATATACATATATATATATATATATATACACACATATATATATATGTAATAGTTTGGAACATGCCCAGATCACCTAATATGGAGGCATCAATATAGACTTTAAAGGTCCTGTTACATATTCACTTCTCCAAACTCCAAACCCTACCCTAGAGTAGGTGGGAAGACTAAATTTTTCCTACTTTCTTCAGGGCCAAACTCGGTCATCATAACTATACAACACTCAGTTTTGTTGTGTTGTTGTTTTGTATTTATCTCAGCGCTGTCATTACTGCATCAGTCCCCACGCTTTTCTGACTTCTTTGCATTCATCAGAAAAAAGAAAAAAAAAAGGTTTATACAACTCTGATCATGAAAGAGAGGAAAGACAGAAGAACCCACAGCAGAAAAGAAACAGAAGACCCTGGCCAAGTTACTTAACCCCATTGACTAGGCAAAAAAAGAAAAAAGGAAGGGGAAGGTTGCATTTATTGTAATCTGCCTTTCCCCTCAGAAATAGGTTAGCAGGAAAGGAAAGACCTTCCAAATTCCGGAGTGTTCACCTCCCTCAAGCATTTGGGTCCTCTTAACTATCACTGATCTTTCTCTGAGGAGAAAGGTGTGTTATATTTGCACTAGGAATACATAAGCATACTTGTAGGCATAATGGAGAGTTGTTGGAGAGTGAGACATTGAAAATATATGAGAGATGATTGCTGGAATAAGGTCTGATAGAGAGAGGAAGGGAATAGAATCAAGGACTAAGATTGATGGAATTACACTTACAGAAGTAATGATATCTTTCCTTTCTAAAAGAGTTTAAAGGGAAGGAAGAATAAATGAATAGTAAGACTAAGATTTTGAAGACTGGAGCTGGGAAATTGAAGAAACACCATTAGATGCATTCAGTATTTTCAGGGATGCAGAAGGCTAGACCATCTACTCTGAAAATCAAGTTTGGGAATATACAAGGGGCCTTAGAGAGAAAGAAAATAGGTTTCTACAGCAAAATAAAATCTATTAAAATTCATTGCATTGTGAATCTAAGCACCCATTTCTTACCTCAGGAACAATTTTTCTTTTTTTTCTTTAAGGCCGCGTCAAGACTGACAGGACGGTAATGAATGCCGGTGAGTAACTCCTAAGGTTTAACTCCCATGTCAGCTAAAGCAGAGGTGATAAGCAATCAATCAAATTTATCCCATTTCATCCCCATTGTTTACCTATAATGCTATGAGTGAACTACAGAATCCACCTTGGACTTAGCTGTAAGATTAAACTGTCTCACCTTACCCTTCAACTGAATGATTGGTGCCAAGAACTTGCCTGGGTATAATTAATAAAACTCGGTTATTTCCAACATAAGCCTATTTCTGACATCAGAGAATAATAAGCAGGAGAATGTTAAGTTCAAAAGAATTAATGTCAATGTAACTCCACTGCCTTTACAAAGGTCCCAAATTAGGCTACCAAATTATTAATTTAGGGTGAGCCTATTTGATTGACCAGAAAATACAAATACTTAGATGCATCTCAAACCAGAAATCACTTTCAAACTATTCTACAATGAAAAATGTCATGAAGTCTTCTAGTATTTCATCAACAACTTATAGCCATCTCCCACACTTCCTCTCCCCCCCAAAAAAATCCTGAAATATTTTGCATTAGGTTGACATATACAGGAAACAAAGAATAGGTATTTTTTCTCGCCATTTCTAGGGCCACTGTCTTTAAGAAGAAATTAGAATTTCTTCTTAAGAAATTAGATTTTTCTGGTCAACTACAGCTGGCCAATTATTCATAGGCCCCAAATTACATCTCATGTGTCTGAGATCTACAGACTAATTTCTTAAAAGAGATTCTACTTTTCTAAAAAAGAAACTTAAACAGGGGTAATGGCAATAATTAGCTTTAGTTAAACAGGATATAAAACAAACCCACAAAAAGCAATAGATTTCTATACAACAAAAACAAAATCCAGGAGGGAATAAAAGAAAGGGAAGTCCCGTTCAAGATTCCTGAAAAATACATGAACCATCTGTATGTCACTAAGTTACCAACAAGGCCCATATAGACAGAATTACAAAATACTCCTTAGCAAAGTACATAGTGACTTAAATAGCTGGTTGGATATTTAGTACTCTTAACTAACACCAAAATAATTTTTAAATGATAATAACATCAAAATTGGGTATTCTTAACTTTTTTGCGACATGCACCCACTTGACAACCTGGTGACGCTACCAAGCCTATGGACTCCTCCTCAGAATAGCATTTTTAAATGTATAAAATAAATTACATACCATTGCAAAGAAAATCAAATATGTTGAAATTAAAATGTGTTTTTCCATCAAGGTTCACAGACTATATATATATCCCTTTGGGCATCTGTACACCCCAGGATCAGAATTCCTGACCTAAATTATTTTGCTGAGTTGGCACATCATATTCCCAATGGGGAACTTTACAAAGCTAGACCAAAAAACTCAAAATTCATTTGGAGGGACAAAAGAACTAGAATCTCAAGGGAAATAATTTTAAAAGCAGAAACAAATTAAGTATGGGAGAATAGAATACCTCATGTTATAAAAGACAGTAAAAATTATCAAATCTATTTAGGACTGATTTTTAATAGATTCATAATTTTGATTTTTTTAAAAATATTTTTTGAAAGTAGATCAGTGGAACAAACTAGGTAAGGTCAAACCAGAAACACTTGAACTATTTCAGTAACCTAATGTTTAATAAGCCTCAGAACATAAATTATCTGATGAATAACTCCCTCTTTAGGAAGGATTTCTAAGAAAACTGGAAAGCAGTTTGGCAGAAATCAGTTTAAGAACAACAACTTACACCAAATCCACAATAAGCTCACGATGAAATGACCTGACTATTAAAGGTGATATCATAAAATAAATTAGAAGAGAAATAAATCACAACTATTGCTAGGAGGAGAATTCTCAACCAAACGAAAATAAAGTTTACATTTTTTCAATTATGTTAAATAACAAAGCTTTTGCATACAATAAGGACAATAGAAGTGGTTGATTATTGGGGTTGGGGGGAATCTTTGCAACAAATATCCCCTCTAAAGGTTTGATATCCAAGAAAAAAAGTAACACATACACATATAATATACATATATTTATAGGCATATGGTAATGTATGTGTGTACACACACACAAAAAAAAATAACAATGGACTATAGCTATAGAGCTATACTGGAAGCCCTCAAGTCCCACCCCCAACACATATGAGCTGGGTGATCCTGGGCAAGTCATTTCACTGTTTAATGCTCTAGACAACTCTCTAAGACTGAGCTGTTGACAAGGTGCTGACCTGAATTGGTAGGAGTTCCCTCACCTGGGAGCTCCCTACAGCAGTGAAATCACAGATCTAAACCCTATGCCTAACAACAAATATATAAAGCCAAAAGCCATTCCCTCAAATATAAGCAGTCAAAGAAAATGAACATTTCCCAAGACAATTACAATGTTCTAATAATAATTTGAAAGATTATTTCAATGTGTTAATAAAATGAAAATGCATATCAAAACACTTGAGTTTCTACTTCAAACCCAAAAAACCAAAAAAGATGACAAAAAATGGAAATAGTAAATACTGAACAGCTTATGGTAAGACAGGTACAGGTAAGACAGGTTAATACACTGTTGGTGGAGTCATGAATTGATACAACCATTCTGGAATGCAATTTGGAATTATGCCAAAGAAGTGACTAAAATTCCATATCTTTTGAACCAGAAATTCCATTCCTGCTTATATAAACAGAGGAAGTCAATTACAAAAGGCAAGGTCACACATGCAACAAAATTTTTATAGCAGCAATCTAGAGAAGCAAAGAACTAGAAATAAAAATGTCCATTGGTTAGGGAATAGCTAAACAAATTGTAAAAAATGAATGTAAAGGAATATTATGGTCATGTAAAAGTGATGAATATTATTAATTCAGACAAGCATAGAAAGACTTATATGAACTAAATCAAAATAAAAAGAAACAAGAAAATAATATACATAGTGATGACAATTTAAATCTATTAGGCAACAACAGAATAAGGGAAGTTAGATGGTATGATGACCATAATGACCAAGTTTGGCCCCTAAAAAAAAAAAAAAGATATGAAAATGCTCCTCACTCCCTTCTTTGCAAAGGTAAGGGACTATGGATGTAGAACATACTTAATTGATATGTTGGTTAGCTTTGCTGAAAAGCATTTTTTTCCTTTTTATTTTACATATATATAAAGAGAGAAAGAGTATATATATATGTATATATATATGAAATACATATATAGTGAGTGTGCATATATATACTTCTTTATTATATATTATCATATATTCTTCTTTATTATGTACATATGCTATATAGGGAATAGCTCTCTGGGAGAGAGAAGAATATATTGGGAAATGTAAAGTGATATTAAAAATCAATATTTAAAAAATACTGGTGGGGGCATTATTTTGCTGTTTATTTCAACACCTAACAAAATCTTAGCATTGAAAATATATCCCTGATTTCTTAAGGGATTTACACTCCCAGAATTCCAAGGAATTACTAAGTGGAAACCTATATCAGTCAAACTCACCTTGAAAATTCTTCTCTGAAGAATTCAGTAAAGCATGAAAAGATTTCTGTGAAATGATACAAAGTAAAGAAAGCAGAACCAGGAAAACAATTTACGCAATGACTACAATAATGAAAACAGAAAGAAAAAAAACAATAAAACTGAGCACTATGTAATTACAATGACAGAGCTTGTCTGGGGAGAAGAGTTGAGAAAATGGAGCTCCTTCCTTCATTAAAGAGATAAGGATATCCAATATACTTTCAGATATAAGCAAATATGTTCCTTTTGTAGAAATGCTCCCCACCCCCAAGCCCCTTTTAAATCTTCATTACAAGGATGGTTCACTAGATAGGGGAAGAAGATGAACATATTCAGAAATGAATGTGATACAAAAACAAAAGACATCAATTACAGTAAGATTTTTTTAAAAGTCTCCTCAAGGCGTTGGACTTAAACCCTGTAGGAAAGCAGGGAAACTGTGAGACTTTCTGAGGAATCAACAAGCTTTAGGAAATTCTGAGCTATGTAAAAGCCTCACTGAGGAATAGGAATTGCCTGTCTTAGTTAAAATTCCATGACCTCTAAGGATGGTCTACAGACAGAGTAGATCATCAAGAAAAGCTGGGAAACTCCTCCTAATGAATCCTAGCATCAAATAAAACCTCACGGTATAGTAGATATTGTCGTTGTTCAGTCACGTCCAACTTTTCATGACCCTGTGGACCGTACTGCCCATGGGGTGTTCTTAGCAATGATACTAGAGTGGTTTGCCACTTTCTTCTCCAGTGGATTAAGGCAAAGGGAGGTTAAGTGACTTGCCCAAGTCACACAGCTAGTAAGTGTCTGAGGCTGGATTTGAACTCAGGTCTTCCTGACTCCAAGACCAGCACTCTATGCACTGAGCCATCTAGCTGCCTTAATGGACAGAGTACTGAATTTAGAGAGCTCGATTGTGAATGTACATCCTGATTATACTACTTGCCAAAGAAAGCCTGGGATTTAGATGGAAGAAGCCATGGAAATCAGATTATGTGAAAGACTTTAGAAAACTGAATAGTGACAGAATGAAAATGAAACACTTACCTCCTGTCAGAGAAATGATGAACTTAAAAAGTAGAAAGAGACATTTTTGGACATGGTTAAGGGAGGCATGTTTTGTCTCTCTATGAGACTAAGTTGAAGCTTTCTTTTCACTTTTATTTGCACATTGTGTGTGGGAGCACATATTAATTGTTATAAAAGAAAAACAAGGATATTTTTGTTAGGATACACTACATTTATTTAAATATAACTTATTAATAAAAAAAATTGAACCAGAAAAAAAAGAAATTAATGCAACTCCTTTATTTCACAAATGAAACATCTGAGGCCCAAAGACATTAAGTAACTTGCCGGATGTCACACAGCTAGCATCAAAGTGTTACAGATCTAAAGCTGGAAGGGCTATCTGGTTGGGGGTTTTTAACCTGGGATAGAAGAACTTGTTTATAGATCTCACATATACACACATTTCTTCCTCTTCTTTCCTCCTTTTCTATTATATACATAAGTTTGTGTTTCTCAGATTGTTGCATTAGGGTATCTAAAATCAGGAGTTCTTAATCTGGGATAAGGGTACTTGTTTATAGATGACATGGATAGATTTCAATATAACAGATTGCATTGTAATCCTATGTACTTTTTTAATGCATTAGAATTTTTTGTTCTGAGAAGAGGTCCACAGGCCTCCCCAAATGACCAAAGGGGTCCATACACACACACACACACACACATACACAGTTTGAGAAACACCCCCCCTCACCTTTTCCAACCCCTCACTTTTCAGCTGAGCAAACAGAAGCCCAACATATTGCCCTTATTTATGGCACTTAGGATTTTCTACATACCAGCTTAAATGATGCAGTGAAATCCCCCATCTTAGACAGCTTAATGCTACAATCTGAGAAACAGACACAAAGTGCATGTACACCTATTGCTCATTTAATCTATCTTATTATTTCAGGCCTTCTTTTAAATTTTGGCTACCATATTGGTTGCTTCACTACCCTGAAAGAACATCAGAAGCACTAAAGAGGAGAGCATGTAAACCTTGCATGTATCAATAGTATACTCTTGTATGAGCGTTACTAAGGTGAGAGGAAAAATCCTTAGCAGTCTGACAACACTTGTTCACCAACACATTTTCAGATGGTGAATTTTATTTACTGTTATGTCTAACCTGGGCCCAGTAAGTCACTAGGTTATATGAAAAAGCAGAGGGAGATAATCACATTTGAAAGAAGAGGAGGAAACCTGTCTAGGTCATTTCTAGGTTTGTCATGAGTGATTCCAGTACTTTTTTTTTTCTGTGTTGTTTATTTCTTCCTTTTCTGGATGATGTTAAAGGTTAACACAGTACACAGAGAAGATTCTATTACTAAATCTTCTGCCTTAATAAGCAGGTAAGCCTGTGCGTCTTGTCCCCCAAATACATGCTCTCAGGCTTCTTCATGATCCCTTTTTCATTTACTTAACCAAGTTTATGTGAATACTTTCTCTATAGTCTATGAGCCTTCCCTCTTTTCCATCTTAAAAATTCACCTTAAGGATAATTCACCCTTTACTCATAAATTACCTTAAAGTTTGCAAGACACATTTCACAGAAAAACTCTTGGAAGTTAGTAGTATGTGTATTTATTAGTCACACTTCACAGAAGAGAAAGCTGAAGATCAGACAGGATAAATGATTTTCCTAACTATTCAGTGTCAGTCTCATTTCAACCCTACAGCCAATAATCTCTTTTTTTGTTTGTTTTTTCTTGACTGTACATGTGAAGTCTAATCATGCAAATCAGCACCTACTCTGAAGTCTCAGAGAGCTGATTGGAAGGACCAAGAGTGGCTTTTCCCTGAGTCACATAGACAGTATGTGTTAGGGGCAGGATTTGAGTCCAGATTTCCTTGTCTCTGACTCCACCCAGTTCTCTATCCACTTGGCCTGGTAGCTTCTCCTCTATTAGTTTTACTTTGTAAAATTTGCCCTCACAGATATTTTCTGCAGCTGCTTCTCTCCTTTGATAGAGAGTACAAACAGAAAAAAAACTAGATCCTTCTTATACTTCTTTAGCTCAAAGCCTTCATGCCATCCCATGTGCCAGGAATCATCTACTCTATATCCATCTAGCCAACTTCCTCCTCTCTTTGAAAACCCACACAAAACTGAAAATTCACTCTTTCCTGCAAGCTTATTCTTAACTACTTTTAGCCATCCATGGAGCAAGATGAGAGGGGAGTAAATAGGTCAGCCTAACTTGCACAAAAATGCAAGTTCCTATCTCCATATTTTCTTTCATTTTCTTTTTTTTTTAAGTAGACTGTCTTTGTCATGCGCTATACAAGAATAGCACTCTGTGAACTATAATACATTCTATTTTTAATACTCAATGCTTTTCTTGCTGCCAACAGGTATAATTACCAACAAAAATATCCCAGAAAGCCTTGGGGTCAGAGATTGAACAGTCTCCCAAGACATCAACCTGGAAGTGACAGTAGCCAAGATGACCCCAGCACAGTGATGTCACTCTGCTCCTCTTCAAATATGAAGGACAACAACCAGTTGAGGAGAACTGGGAGCCTCTGAGTTGGATTCTGCTGTCTCAAGAGGAAGTTAGAGGTCCTGTGTAAGGCTCCACGAAATAGTGTACAAATAAAGCATTTATTAAGCATTTATCTTGGGCTAGGCACCTTGTTGGATGCTGAGGATACAATCATCAAGAAGAGAACAAACCAATTCTTCTTTCTTTTATTTCTTTTTTCTTTTTTGAAGGCAATCTAGGTTAAGTGACGCCTAAGGTCACAGAGCGAGTAAGTGTCTGAAGCTGGATTTGAATTCAGGTCCTCCTGACTCTAGGGTCAGTATTCTAACCACTGAGCTACTTAGCTATCCCTTTTTTGGTTTCTTGGAGGCAACTGAAGTTAGGTGATTTACCCAGGGTCACACAGCTAGTAAAACAATCCCTGCTTTCAAGGAGTTTATATTCTAATCTCTGCTTGAGCTAAACTCTTTGAATTTGCAGAGCAGTCTAAGCTAATTACTGTGATCAGCACAGAATAATAAAAACAAGTTAGTGTATTAAAGCTAGAATAAAACAATAGAAACCACCTTCTAACATGCTTTCTCCCTGTACTATCTTCACATCCTCTGTAGGCATAAATATTGCCCAAGAGGCTTCAACATAATAAGGAAAAAAGTGTTCTCCCTCCATTGAGACTTTGTTTATTCTGCTATTAACATTTAAGACCTGAAACTGAAATTGTTGCTTGGAGGCCCAAAATTTAAACTTATACCACTGATCCTTGTTTTTCCAAGAGAAAACTACAATTTATTAAAAACTCTGTTCAAAATAAAAAGATTTATAAACTCTTCTCTAGTATTAAAAATAATCCCTAAGAGACTCACTGTTTCTGTGGGACCGAGGAGAGGAAGAAAGGGTCTACAACCATCTTTAGTGTGCTGTTGTTGTTGTTGTTGTTGTTTATCCTTCATTTTGAAAGGGATCGATGACAACATGTGAATTGGATTTAAGTGAGGCAAAGCTGAGCAAAGTGGGCAGTCTCGTTCTCACCCCCTCTCAGAGTATGAGGTTTTTAATACCTCCCTGCAATCAGTAAAGCACTCTGTTTTCTATAGTCTACAATGAGAAAGTCCTATACCTCCTACCATAGCTTTGGGAAGAAAGAAATACCTACTAATGCCTAGAGAGTTATGAAGATGCTCACATTTTCTCTTCTGGAGACTCTTCTGTCCCTCATTTCAGAATCATGCATTCTTCAGTCCAGAGCTGTTCAGTCAATCCCTTCTTAACTGTCATGGTGACTAGAATACTAAGGTGTTTGACATTGATTGTCTAGCAGGCGAGTGCCCTTCACAAGTACAGCCCTGGAATTCCTGCTTTGATTTAGAGGTCCTATTTTCTTGAAGAATATATTTTAATATGGGGTGCTATAGCTTTACTCTTTTAATGGCACTGTACTAGGTCCTGAGGATTCAAAGTCTCTGTCCTCAAGGAACTTATATTCTGATCAGGGAGAGGGAGGAGGGACAGGAGATAGGGAAAAGTAAGAAGGATGGGGTTGGGGAAAGGGAAAAAGGAGAGGGAGAGGGAGAGAGAGAGGGAGAAAGGGAAGAGGAACAAGAGAGAAGAGGAAGAGAGATGAGGAAGGAAAGAGAGGAAGATGGATAAGAAAGGAAAAAAGAAGAAAGGAGGGACAAAGAGGAGAAAGGAGGGAGAAGAAAGAGAGCAGGTGAGGCAAGAGAGGAGAGAAGGGAAAAGGAGGAAGTAGAAGAAGGAGAGAAAGATGAGGGGAGAAGAGGAAGAGAGAAAGGGAGGAGAAAGGAAGGAGAAGGAGGAAGGTGAGGAAGGAGAAGAAAGAAAGAGAAAGTAGATGGAGGAAAAAGAGGGAAGAAGAAGACATAAGGGAAGAGAGAGGGGAAGAAAGGGAAAGATACATATACAAAGATACAAGATGTGTACAAAGTAAACATAAGGTAATCTCATAAGGGAAAGCTGAGGAACTGGGAAAGGTCTCCTGAAGGTGGCATTTGAGATTTGTCTTGAAAGAAGGCAGGGATTATAAGAGGTGTGTACAAAGGCAGGAAAGAGAGAGTTACGTATGAGGAATAACCATTCTAGCAAGGTCAGTATAGCCACGCTGTGGAGGGGGTGGAGGTGAGCAATGTGTAAGAAGACCCCAAAAGGCAGAAGGGAGCCAAGCTGTGAAAAATTCTAAACGCCAACAGATGAGGTCTCAGAGATAAAAGAAAGGGACACAACAGAGTTTACTGAGGAGAGCGGTGACGGGGTTAGAGCTGAGGTTTAGTGGTGACTATATATAGAGGATGAATCAGAGTAAGGAAAAGACTTGAGGCAGGGGAACTAATTAGATAGCTACTGCAAAACTTCAGGTGAGAGGTGATGAGAGAACAGACTGGGATGATGGCTGCGGGAATGGAGAGAAGGAGGTGGATGGTAAAGAGGTTGTGTAGACTAAAACAGCAAGATTTGGCATCTGTTTCAGTAAATGGGGTAACGGAAAGTGGGAAACTGAGCATCACACAGAGACTGCAAGCCCACTTGATTAAAGTATGGTGGGTGCCCATGACAGTAAAAGGGAAGCTCAGAAGGGGGAAGGGGGCAGATATTTTAGAGAAAAGATAGTTCTGCTTTGGGCACATCGAGTTTGACATCCACTGGGAAATGCATTTGCAATGTGGGAAAGAAGTTCAGGAGAAAGACCATAGCTGATATAAGCAATGTCTTTTGAGGAAAGTCATATGGCTATGTTTTAGTGAGATTTAATTCACCAGCAATGCTCAATTGATTGACTCTGAGAGATCCTGGGAATCTAACCTCTGAATTCCTTCTCTCACAAGTGCTGATCACATCTTTCTAACAGAGGCTGGAATTAGCACTGATCGTTGGAGTCTTGATAAAGTGATCAGCAGAACAAGAGATTGATGATGCAGTATTAGGGAGGAATGAGGAGTCAATTTTGGGGTATGGTACATTACAGTAGATTGGGGGCAGAAGGAGGCGAGTAAAATGAATTTAAAAAAAAAAAAAGAGAGAAAATGGAGGCAAAAAACAAACCTTTACCCAAAGCCACAGAAATTTCCTAAGGCTGACCCTGCTTCTAACACATTCTGGTAAATGGGAAAAAAAAACAGAACTTCTGGTACCTTTACCACCTTAGATTTCAGGGGATTATTTCATGCCTCAAGGTTTGGGAGGTTTTCTCTAATTCCTGTAACTCATATGAACTGAGAAAATAACCAGCTTAGCCTGAAAAACCTTTCCTCCTGTATGGATACAGGATTTAAATTACCTCAACCCAAGCAACTAACATTCCTAGTAGAAGGTGGGGGAAGAGAAAAAAGGCTGGCAATGGGTGAGAGGGAGGAAGAAAGAAACAGAAGAGAAAACGGTAATCACGGAAGAGAAAGAAAAAATAACCTGTAACTATATGAAAGACAAATAGATGGCAAAGTCTTGAATACAAAATGGCAAGAAATTGCAGCGGAGTTCTAGGTCACACAACAGATAGACTGCTGAACTTGGAATCAGAAAGATACGATTTCAAACTCTGATTCAGATGATTACTAATTGCACGACCCAAAGCAAAATCACTTAGCTACTGTTTGCCTCAGTTTCCTCATCTGTAATACGAGGACAACAATAGCACCTATTCCCCCAGGGTTGTGGCAAGGGATAAAATGAGATAATTTTTTAGAAAACACTTTGCAAACTTTAAAGTGCAATATAAAATGCTAACTAATGATAATATAAAATGGTAAAGTTGGAAAGGACCACGGTGGTCACCTAGTCTAGCCTCTTCATTTTGCAAGTGAGGAAACTGAGGTCCAAAGAAGAAAAGTGACTAGCCCAAGGTACAGAGGTACCTAGGACTCCAAATCCAAAGTTATACCACTTTCCTCGCCCCCCTCCCGTGATTTCCATTGACAGAGGCCACTCTCTTACCATTCTGTTAGGGGGCCATCCATGTAGGCTGAATTGTTGTAGGCCATCTTTTCTGATCAATCCACTTTCATATTAGTGTATCTACATGAGGGGTGGGGAATCTGTAGCCTCGAGGTCATGTGTGGCTCTCTAGGTCCTCAGGTGTGGCCCTTTGACTGAATCCAAACTTCACAGAACAAAGTTCTAGATTCAGTCAAACAGCTGTACTTGAGGACCTAGAGGGCCACACGTGGCCTCAGCAGGTTCCCCAGCCCGATTCTATGCTCTCAGATTTGTGGTTTCACCCTCCCGGTGTTGCATATCACAACTCATCCATGTCTCCTCATTTTACAAAATTCTTGGTAGTATTCTCCCATAAATCCTCCATAGAGGATCTGCCCAATGAATGGTGGCCTTCCTCTAGGTCTTTGGACATATTATAGGCACCAGTGCAGCTCATGGGCTGGCCACCTGTTGTCCTTCACTGTCATTTCATGGTCAGGCCTCCTCCTATTCTAAGCACATATTTCCATATGCATTCCATTTCCTGCAGGTGATCCTTCAATGAATGAATTAATAAGTGAATAAAGTATTTATTAAATGCTTGCTATGTACAAAGCACTATGCTAAAGTCCTGGAGGAAATAAACAGAAAAGTAAGACAGTCCTTGCTGTTAAGGAGATTCCATTCTAAAATAATCTAATCCCATTTCTCATCTCCAGAACTATGAATAGGAGAGTCCCAGAGCCCCTAATCTACCACAGCTCCAATAAAATCCAGTAAACACTTATCTATCATTTATCTATATTAAAAAAGGAGGGGAAGTCCTTCTCTGAAATAGTGGGAAAATAGTAGGAAATCTCTGCTTTTTTTTCTTCCTCATTCTATAACACCTTGGTTTAGATGCTCAGTGTGAACTCTCTAACATGGCTTGAAGCCACAATGGCCACATATCCAGTTTCCTCACTCATTCCATGTAACTGAGGAGTGATCCAAGAAAACAAGAATGATAAATTCGAAATGCAAGGAGACAGAGTACAGTGGCAAGAATGCTAGTATTGGATTCAGAGCATCCGGACTCAAACCCAGGCCCTATCGACGACTCTTTCTGTGACCTCTAGATCTCTTCACTTTTCTAGGACTCAGATTGGACGGAATGGCTTTTGAGCTACCTTCCAGTTCTAAATCTGAGGACTACTGATTTTATGCAATGACAAGAAGCCATGGCTGAGGTCACCAAGGACGAACATGTTACAGAAGCAACAATCTGCTAAACCTGTAGAGATTATATATACTATAAAATATTATTTTACCATCAGTGGCTCTGCTTGGCTTCAACTCTACACATTGAGTAGCGCCTTTTTCGTCATCCTTTTGTGTATATTCTTCTCCCATTGGATTGTAAGCCCTTTGAGGGCAGGGGTCATCTTTCTTTTTCTTATTTGTATTCCCAGTACTTAGCATGGTGCCTGGCACATAGCAGGTGTTTAATAAACATTTATTGAATTTCATTGAAAAGAACAGGATCTGATCTACATTGGCATAAAGTTTACAGACCAAGACTACATTATACCAGTGAAACCACAGGCTCCCCAAAAAAGAAGCTTTATACTATATGTTTGAAAACCAGATGTTATCATTACTAATGTTGTGAGAGACCATAATTATAGGTAGTTTAAAACTAAGGTTCTTAAACTAAACTTTTGGGGTCATGGACCCCATCGGTAACAGTCTAGGAAAGCTTATTGACCCCTCTTCAGAAAAAAAAAGTTTTTAAAGGCATAAAATAATATATAGTGTTACAATGGAAATCAATTTTGTTGAAATACAGATATAAAACTGTAAAAAAAAAGTTCATAGACCCAGATTTAGAACCCCTGGTGTAAAAACAACCCCTAAAAGACACAGGGCCCCCTTCAAAAAAAATCCACATGAGCAAAACACAGAAACAATATATCAACTAATAATGCAAGCAATTATTTCAAGAGTCATGCTGTTTAATCATAATACATATTGCCTAAAATTTTTAAGCTAAGGAGAAAGACTTTGTTGATAGTTGTTAAATGGAACTAGTTTGAACGTGCTCAGCACAAATGTTCTTTTCCTTCCATAGTGTGTCATGTTGTTTCTTCACCGCCCCTCCCCCCAGTAGAGTAAAGCATCGGCTAAAAGAAATTGACAATATGTGTAATGAGCTATTCCCATTATTTAGTCATAGGCTGGGAGGCACTGAAGATCCTATTCTCCCACATAGTTAAATAATAAAGCTTATTTTCTTCAGATAGGCTTCAATATTATCATAGCAATTCCCAATTAAGAAATGCACGATCATTTAGAAGGATCATAGGTTTAGAACTGGAAAGGATCTTAGAGGTAATGAAGTCCAACCCCTTCATTTTACAAATGAGGCAACTGAGTTCCAGGGAAGTCGTGACTTGCTGAGGAACATTTAGCTAATAAGTGTCGATAGAATAAAAACCCCTGTGGACTGCTAAAAAATGAAAGGAACCCCACATCCAAAAGGGAGACCTGGAATGAGCTAGATTCTGATCACAGTTTACAAAGATTATAATAGCATTTATTGCCTGAGAAGAAGTTCGTAAACTGGAGCAGTGAGACAAAGTTCTCAGCTGTTCACAGTTCTTAACTACTCAAAGGGGAGTGGAAAAAGGGCGAGGTATTTATACATATTTGTGTGTATGTGTGTGTGTATACATATGTATATATGTATATATACACACATATACATATATGATAAGTGTGTGTGTATATATTTGTATAAGGTATATTATACATATTTGAAATACAATTGATCAGGACTTCAGGAAAGTGGGGGTCCAGATATCTGCAAACACAAGAAATCAGAAAGCAGGATGCTTGCTGTCTTCACACAAGTTAGGAACCAAGATGTCTAACCAGTTAGTACAGATATTACAGAGCCCAGGTTCACAGTATCTGACGCTAGATTTGGACACACATCTTCTTAATTCCACTGCTATATCAACTATCCTCCACTGCCACTCGAGTTTCATTTTTTACCTGAAGGGACAAGGAAAAGCCACTGAAGTCACAGAAAGGCAGGGACCTCAGAGGCCAACTAAGTCTCAGTAATACTCATTAGCTGCATCTTAATAATTATAATTTATATAAAATTTTACAATTATTTTATTTGATCCTCACAGCTACCCTGGGATGTAGATGCTATTATTACCCCCATTTTACAGATGAGGAAGCTGAGGGAGTAAGAGGTCAAATGACTTTTCCAGGATCACAGAGCTCAGTAAGTAGCTGAGACAGGATTTGAATTCATCTGCTCTGCTCCAAATCTAGTACTCTATCTACTATGCCGACTTTGCTGCATGAGGTGGCCAATTGACTTGGAAATAACTCTACAGTCAAAGCGAAAATCAAGCCAGGATACATATATACATACATATACATATACACACACATACACATATATGTGTGTGTGTGTAGTGTATGTAAACATATGTAATACACATATACACATGCATCTCTACATACACACATACATTGTACATGTGTGTATATATACACATGTGCATGTGTGCCTACATGCAACTTGTTTGTACTGATTGTCATAGATCACAGACCTATTTTCCATTGTGTCATTGTATTCCCAATGCCTTGCCCTCAGTAGGAGCAATAATGTCATCGACTGCTATCCTATGCTAGCAGTCCTAGGATAGGAGAGGATTTTGACATACTGGGCCATTTAAAATAGGAAAGAGCCATAAAAGAAAATGATGGAAAGGCCAAGGAAACAATTAGGTCAGAATCAACAAGCAAAAAAACCATCAGGAGCAATCAATGGAAAGAAATGGACCATAAATATATGGCATAAATCAAGGCTCAGGAGCCAAGGTAACCATTGCCTACGACAATTTGGAATGGATAAAAATATGACCGTGGCTAGTAAATAACAAGAGGATTGAACAGAAGGTTAAACAAATCATAATAACTTATTTTTTAGCAGTACAGCATTCAATAGATGCCGGATGGAGAAACTGTGAGGCCTCTATGAAACCAAGAGCCTAGGTACTTTCCCTCTACTATTAAATTGGACAAATTTTTTTAGCTGCATAATAATAGAAGGGGGAAAATGCTTTCCATACACCTGTTCAATTCAACTGGGCAAGCACTTAAGCCCCTACTAAGTGCAAGTCATTGAAGAATACAATGACACAATGGGAAAATATTCCTTCCCTTCAAGGATCCTATGTTCTACTTGGAGGAGGGGAAATTTAACATTTACAAAAATAAGTAAACATAGTAAAATTCCAGGAGGCAGAGAACACTAGAAAACACACCTTGAAGGGTTTCTTAATCTAGGGTTTTATTTTAAAAGATACTTTTATAACTATATTTCAATATAATTGGTTTCCTTTATAATCCTATATATTTTATTCATTTAAAAATATTTTTTTCTGAGAAAGTGTTCATAGGATTTACTAGATTGTTAAAAGGGAACATGACATCATCATCATCATCATCATCATAACTAACATTTACATAGCACTTATTATGTACCAAGCACTGTGCTAAGTGCTTTACAATTATCATCTCTTATTCCTCATTTTACAGTTGAGGAAACTGAAGCAGAGGTTAAGTGACTTGCCCAGGGTCACACAGCTTGTACGTACCTGAGGCCACATTTGAACTCAGGTCTTTCTGACTCCAGGCTTAGCACTCTAACTATTAAATCACAAAAAAAAAAAAAAGTGGACAAACTCCTGATTGGTATGAAAAGACTTCTGAAAGGTGTCACATAAATACGACTGTAGAGGTCAATTTAACTAAGGATCCCAGGAGACGGAGCTAAAGAGGCACCATATTCCAGTCACAGAGCCAGTTTATGCAGAGGCAGACAGATTAGGCAACAGAATGTCAAGCTTGGGGAACGGTGCATAAGCCATATTTTCTTAGGGAGGCTGACGAAATGCTAGAGGAGTAAAGGGGACGGGGGACATTCAACAGCTAGTTATTAAAAATCAAATAAAAACCCGAGTATATACGTACTCTTCTAGGCTGTCAGATCAATACCAGAAGCTTAAAGAAAACAGGGACAGTGACTAGACAATTTTGTACAGACAAGAGGATTAGGAAGAATCTAATCTTAGCTCCAATACTCAAACGTAGAAAGGGGTCCCTAAAAATCTGTAAACAGATAGATTTATAAATGAAATTAGTGTCTCCATGAGTGGGAGGAAAATGTTACTGTTCCACTCCTTTAAAAATGATTCTTACCCACAATTTCAAAGCAATTGCTATTCAATATTCCTCTCCTTGTGGGCCTACTTACATCTTTCAGATGTTTTTAAAGGCAAAGATTTTTTTTTAGTATACTTTTCAAAGGGACCAATTTTGGGGGCAGAGGAGACCACATTTTAAGAAATCTCGATACAATCTCTGATCCATAAAATCCTTAATCTAGCCAAGGGGAGCACTTAACAGTCATCACTAAATAAAGAATAAAATGAGATCCACAAATATTACTTTCCATTACAAAAACTTCTGTATGTATACAGTCAGACTTTGGCTAATTGGATTAAAACCACTAAAACCAAGTTTCTCACATGGCAGGATCCAGCCCAGTGCTCCCTAATCATGTTGATGGTGATGCAAAAACAGTTAGCACATAGATTCACAAATTGAGAGCTGGAAAAGATTTTAAGGACCAACTCCTTCATTTTAAAGATGAAGAAGCTCAAACTCAAACTAGCTCAGCATTCCATGTAAGTGTCTTTTTTAGCATTCAAACTCAGGTCATCCAGTTATTATTATTTGTCCTTTGAAGACCAATGATGTCGAAAGGGTGATGTTCTGACTTGCACTTGAACTGGACGTGAGTAGGCTAGAGCTGGGTAAAGTCCTCAGCCTCACTCTCTCCTCCAGTGTCATAGAAGTCCAGTGCCAAGACAAAGGTCAAATATGACTGGTGGTGGCCCAGGATGCAGTGGGTGGCCTTTGCCTTTCTAAATTAAGGTCTTTCCCACATCTCAGTTTGTCTGAGGCTACACTCAGTGACTAAGGACTGGATAAAAGTTGAGACAAAAGATGGCACAATTTTCCATCCCAAAGATATCAGTCTGGGAGGGGAAGACACTCAGAGTTTTTGGCCAGAACAGAAAACAACTGTTATTTTCACTCGTTCTAAGGCTTTGAAATCTAAACAATGAGCCATAGATCCTTGGGGAGTGGCTATTATTGGCTATTCAGTGTTCTTCCTGAATCTAAGGCAATGCTCTACTCCCTGTTCCACCAAACTGCCTGGGGTATCATGCAGTAAAAGTAGTTTTTAAAGCTGATCATTCCCTGTTTACATTTGAGCGTTGAAGAGGTTAGGTTAATGCAGACATTTATTTTTATTTACTTAAAACCTTTTTATTAGGAAGGTTACCATCCTTGGGGAAGGAAAGTAAAAAAAAACCCATAAAATTTACTGAAATAAGACCAGCCTAAAATAGATACTTTTAAGAAATCTAGATAAGTAGAAAGTAGTCCATTGAACACAATAGGCTCAGTCCGAGCTTAAGAAATTAGGCATCATGATGCATTACTTGGATGTTTTGATGAATTTCTTCTTATTGATGGGAGTAATCCCTCTAGTGACTTAGATCATAACCTATCTGGCCCTCCTACTCTTCATAACTCTTGCCCATGTCCTTTGGAAAACATGATGCAAGGGATATATCAAACAAAATAAAGCTTCTCTGATATTTTTGGATACCAATGAAGAAATGATATCAGGTAAATATTTATCTCTCATTCTTGCCACCTGCTCTGGAACACTTTATTTTCCAGTTACACATATTGCCGATAACAATTCTGTGTGAATTTTCCTGCGCAATCCCTTGGTTGGTAAAATGTCACAGCTTACTCCTATTCCCAACAAATAAAAATGATGGAAATGTCCAACCAACCATGAATCTGCCAAGTTTCATTTCCAACTTTATTGGAGATGAAACATATGAACTCTTTCCAAAGAAGGCAGGCCCTGACCCACACAACCACAATCAAGGTTGTTTGAATTAAACTATAGGACCGCTAACACTTGGTCAATAGAAGGAGGAATGAGTAGTCAAGGAATGAAGAGTACATCTCTAGGATATAGAGTAGAGAAGGTATTCAGAAAAGAGAAAAGTTTGGTTTGAATGGAGAGAGTTAAATGAAGGACCAGAGATCACAGAAAAAAAAATATATCCATGTATTTGTGGCCTACAATAACAATTGGGGCAATCTTGAATGCTATGTAAGTCTACTTTTATCCATCAGTATTTATAATAAATACATTTAATAGTAGTTTGAAAGCACATAGGATTGTGAGTTCCTCAAGGACAGGAAGTATCTTTTGCTATTGTTCCCCAAGTGTGTAACACAGAGTCTGGCATATGGTAGGTATTTACTAAATGCTTATTGACTGATTTACTGATAGTGATCTGTAATTCTCTGGAAATAAGATGTTTGTTGTTTTGTTTTGTTTTGTTTTGTTTTTAATTCACAACACTGATGAGTTTCAAATAAATATTAAATCATATATACCAAATAATAGACTTGCATTTTTATTGCATATCCCTCATAACTAAATACATAAAGTCAATTTTAGAAGCAATACTTATGATATACAGATTATCTTGACTTCATGATGTGATTTTTTCCATTTCATTTGTACAGTCCAAGGGGTGTGTGTGTGGAGCCAACAAGGCCATTTGCTCTTATTCAGCTTTAACAACTGGTTTGGATCCAACCCTCCCAACCCCAATTTGCTTGGGCGCTGCAGTGTGTCATTCACACTGCTAAGAGAATAACACTGTACACAGCATTCAACATGCATACTGCTAGCCGGCCCAACTCCAAAACCATTGTTTCAACATAAAAACAACATGTTTTGAATTACAGTGTCTCTGGGGACATCATTTCCACAGCTATTCAAAACAGTTGCCAAAAGTTGTCTCCAGAAATCAAGGCCTCTGGACATTTTAAATTTTTTTTCTCCTGTAGCCAAGGATTTAAACTATACCCCATGTGTTTCTCACCTTAATGACATGGCTTCTTAATTACCCCCATCCAGTGACTGCTGTCAGCAATCAATTGAAATATACTGCTGTTACTTAACATCGGTTATTCTCACCCCTGCCTCTTTGAGGTGCAGGGTAGTATCTCTACCTACGGGCCTGTGAATAAGCTGCCACGATGCCTGAGTGGCTTTACTATCTCCATTATTACAAAGAGGCAGTGCTAGATTTTTTTTAAAAGAGACTAATTTTATAATGACTACCAGGAATGGAATAATCAGACTACTAAAAAAAAAATTTAGTGAAATTTCATAAGACTAGTAAAGCAAAGAAATGCCACTGTTTCCAGGTTTCACCTCAGTTGCTTGGTACAGGAGGAAACAGAAGCATGCCTAACTGACTGGTTGGCCCCAGAAGCATGTTGGCCAAATGGACCTTGGATCATGGACCTGAAGCCAGAAGGGACCTTAGAGGACATCTAATACAACCCATTTAGTTTACAGCTAAGGAAATGGAGGCCCAAGGACATTCAATGACTTATCCAAGGGCTCATAGATATTTGGACCCAGCTCCTTCTGACTTGAGAGGCAAGATGGTAATGGTAGACACTATGTGTCTTTGCAAAGGATAGGAACAGAGACAAGACTAAATTTTAAGGTCGTTTACCTACTGACAATGTGATTGTAGAACTTGCAAGAGTGGGATACCAAACAAATAGGTAACAATGTACATCAATGGAATTTTAAAAGAAGGAAGAGGAGAAGGAGAATAAGGATAAAAATACTTAATTGCTAAATTATGGTTAACATGTATGGGTTGAAATCCAGAAAGGACACCTGGATCATAGGCCATATGGAAATTAAGCATTTGTGGAAATTTTTACTTCCAATGCTGCTTCTATATTTTCCATAGATATTTTTTACTGTGGGTCAACAGTATACATAAGAAATTATTCGAATATGTATTTATTTACATTGGATTGCTTACAGTCTCAGGGAGGAGGGAGGGAAGAAAGAGAAGAAGGAATAGAATTCAGAACTCCAAACTTATAAAAAAAAATTTTTTAATTGTTTTAACATGTAATTGAGTGGAAAAAAATAAAATATAAAAAAAACAAATATGTATTTATTTAGGGCCAGGAAGAATGGGAGAAAGGAATTTTTTGAAGTTTATTTTGTGGCTTAACCATGTTATTTTCCAAAATGTCTCCATAACTTAAGTGGGGGAAAAAAATAAGGTGAGATCAATGGAAATACATCTTCATTTTTCAATCTGTCTCTTATCATACTTGAGGGAGGACAAATAATCCCTAGAGTTCTCTTACTAGTAAATTGAGCATTCATTTCATTAGCCACACGTACTGAAGTTCTCTTAGGTGGGGAAAAAAAATGCAGAATTTTAAAGGAGGAAAAATAAACTTTGTAACTGGGTCAAAGGACACCAAGATAAAGTGCACATTTCATGGACTACATCATCAGTCAACTCAAGCATAACAGACTGAAACTCTGCTACCATTTTGAAGAGTCAGCCGTAACTCTCCAACACCCCATCTATCTTCCTCCATTGCAGCCACCGGATTGTAGGCCACCATTCAAGTACCACAGGTGAGAAATATGTCATCACATCACAGAATTTTTTTTGTCCACACTTTGGACATAAGTAAGGAGAATCCCCTCCACCTCGGTATAACTCTGTGTCCAAGGCAATACTCAAAACAATGACATATAAAAAGTTCAAGAAACATAATTTCTGGGTAATTAGTCATTTTAGCAATAATGCCAGCATATTATTAATAAAAGGATGGTCATTTTGGCAGTCTCTCTTAGACCAAAAGACAAATCATGGAACCCACTCAACGCTTACACGCCCTTGGAGGAATGGGTATTCCTAAGTGTGGAAATCAACTCTGATTTGTTAACAATTAATGAGAGGATAAATATTATAGTGAGAGGTGGGCCTATTCGAATAAGGAGCTGGGGGATGTGACTTTGATTATATCATTTACTTCCACACCACTCCTAGCCTTGGACAATCTAATCAAAGATTTTATCTAATCAATTTTATCTAATCAAAGAATTTATCTCCTTCCAAACCCAAAAAAGAACAAAATGGGCAGGAATTCACCTAGATAAGATGGTCTAGGTGGGGTAACTTTTTGGCCTGAGGTCAGTGATGTCCTTCAAAGACTAAGCTTTGAACAAGGAAATAGGACAGGGAAAAAAATCTGAATCTCCCTCCATAATTGGTTATTAATTATTATTTTTTTAAACACATGTCTTTCTCATTCCAAGACCACCACCACCACTGAATCTATTCACTACATTAGATTGTAATTTGGAAAACAGGTCAGGAGAAAATTTGTGGGGGAGGGAGGGAACAGGATTCCACTGATGAACACACAAAAATGAGCAAAGGTGAGAACATCTAAAAGGTATTTTGAGAATCATCAAAAAGCAACCTTGATGGTGGCCTATAACCCATTGCCTCAACTCCATATTGTACGTCATAGAGCCTAAGATAGAAAAGAAGAATCACAAAACTAAACATTCACAAATACATACACACACATTTACACAAATCAAAGGCATCATCAGTTAAGATCTTCATTTGAACAATTAGATACATTCCCTTTTTATCTTCTGAGAACACAGCAAAGCAAAAACACATGGGCAAGCATAACTAGGATCAGGATGCCTAAATATAAAGCCACAGTTTTAATTCCAGTCTGGCATAGCAAAGAGGGCTGCCTGTTTGCTTGTCATTTAAGAAGCAAAGCACAGATAAATCAGTCTCGTAGTGGCTGGTTGAATTTTCTTTTTGAATTTCTAGGCTTCTGACTTAGAGCTCATGCCAGATGAAAGCAAATAGAAAGACGGGAGGGGACAGTCCATTGTCATCCTCATTCCAACCCAAACATGCTTGACTGTTGCAATTTTGCTAAGGGCACTACCTGAGTTAACTAAAGCGACAGTATTTCATTTAAACTAACACATATCCATAAACCTTTGAAATAGAATACATGAATACACACACACACACACACACACACACACAGATGTGCGCTCACTCACATGAGCCACAAACGCAACATCATAGCTTATCATAGTCCTTTGGCAGTATCATACGGGCAAGTTATTTAATTATAAAATAGAAGCCTTAGTACTATTTTTTAAAATCCAATCCTGTACTAGAAAAAGAATCTCAGTAAGTCGAATAATCACTATGATTTCAGAAGGAAAAAAATTGTTAATCGCTATGGCAACAACATGAAGTCATAACTGAATCTCTTCCATTCAGAGTCCCTTTACGGTATGCCGTCTGTTACCTATCAATAATACAACCCACTCTAGGACCTTGTGCATGTACATTCCAACCGGAGTTGCCCAGGTGTTCAAAGCTGTGGACCCAAGAACCCAGTGTTCTAATAAGTGTGCAGAAGGAGAGGCAAGCTAGGGGCTAGAGTAACTCTTCACCATCCTGTAGCTTACCTAGTTTACATCATGGCATACATACAGAAAACAGATAACAGTACCTTTTCCAAACCAGTTTGCACTTATACAACTGATTATGGAGCATGAGTAGTAGGGAAACAAAGACAAGAGAACCAGCTGAAGCAGGCTGAACAGCATGAAGTAAGGCTTTGAGTTTGGACAGTAGAAGACCAGATTAGTACATTAACATTTTCCTTTGGGAGACTAAATCACTAGAATTCACTTCTGCAGCCCTCAGGCCAGTGTGTCCAGCCGTCCACCCTCAGAATACTCTCTTCAGATCCGTATTGAGCATTTTAATGTAGAAAGGAATGTAGAAAGGCCCAGAAAAGAGAGTTCTTGACCCAAAACCCTTGGCATTATAAAATGAGTCAACATCAGAACCTGATATTATTTCATTAGTGGAAAATGACTGGGGACTAATGATGGACCCCTAAATGGCCCTGGACTTTCCCACATAGCCCAGGTCTCTGGTTTTTACCTGGGGCATCCGGCCCTTCTGGGTCCTTCTCTGTTACCTCCCAGTCACCCAAGCTATTGGTCACTCCTTGATCACATCCACATCTTCCCAGTCTTTCTGTATACAAGGTCCATCTTGCCTCCATTAAATGACTCAGATTCTTTATGAGTGTGGTCCACTTGTCTGCTCATTACAAGGGCTCAGATTCTTAAAATCTGACCAATAGGACAGATCCTTAAAGTTTCCCCCACCCCAACCAGTGTTTTAATAGACCTTGTCTCTGGCTGAAACGAAAGCTTGAGTCCAATTCATTTGAGGCAGGACCCATGTCTTTTGCCCTTGAATTTTGGGATCCCAGCATCTCTAAATCTCAACAGAAAAGACATTAAGGAAAGAGGCATTGTCATCTGTCTTACCACTGTACCCTAAGCACCATCAGACCTTTTCATGTGACTTGCAGCTGAAATCATCCATGTGTTTTGTCTTCGCTTGAAAGCAGGATGGTTCATCAAAGGGGTGGGGAACCCGCAACCTTGAGATCACATGTGGCCTTCTAGGTCCTTGGGTAGGGCCTTTTGACTGAGTCAAAGTTTAACTGAACAAATCTTTTTATTAAGGGGATTTGTTTGTGAAGTTTGGATTCAATCAAAGAGCTGTACTTGAGGACCTACAGGGCCACATGTGGCCTTGAGGCCACAAGTTCCCAACCCCTGGTTTATCATTTCTATTTGTATTCTCAGTGCTTAGCACAATACTTTGCATATAGTAAATGCTTAAATTTTTATTCATTCATTCAAAAGAAAACAGGAATTCATCAGATGAATGAAAAGTAATTTTATTTTTTTTTTTATTTTCAGTGAGGCAACTGGGGGTAAGTGACTTGCCCAGGGTCACACAGCTAGTAAATGTCAAGTATCTGAGGCCAGATTTGAACTCAGCTCCTACTGACTCCAAGGCTTGAGCTTTATCCACTGTACCACCTAGCTACCCCATGAAAAGCAATTATTAAGCATTCACTATGCATCCAGACACTGCTAAGACAAAGTCGGCTGACTCAATATACTTTTGCCATGAATACAGGACTAGGGATAAGGCCTAGATCTGTGATTTCAGGTAGAACTCTCAGATGAGCGAACTGCCTCTGCCAATACAGACTGATATCTCTTCTCCAATTTGTAGTCTGAGAGAGTTGCGTCTAGCACTGAGGTGTTGAGTGACTTCCCCAGGGTCACACAGCCAGTGGCTGTCATAGATAGGACTTGAACCCAGCTCCAAAGCCAGTTCTTTAAAAACTATGCTTTTGATATCAATGTGCTATATACACTTTTGAATTATCATAGCTTTATGAATATGTACTTCTGATAGGAAAATAATCATCTGCATACATCAGAGCAGTCAAAAGAAAAATGTCGTTTAAGGGTGTATGACCATTTCTAATCAATGAAGCATTATTTAAAATAGCTGTAAAAATTAGTGCAGAACCCAACCTAATTTTTTTTTAATTTGGTACTAATATGGAAAATTGTTGCTCCTAGGCATTAAAAGCAATCTTGAGATTAAGATATAAATGGGGCAAGTGGGGGGGGCTATCTGTGAGGCAATACTCCAGTGAGGACAGTGTGAGAAGTCATACTAAGCAGGCAAGCCGAGGGGGAAGAAGAGCTGATGTTCTAAGTCACTACCACTCTCCCTCACTTCCTAAGAGCCTCAAGGGAGCACAGAGATCATTTGGAAGGTGCCAGGAAGTTATCCATGCTGGTGCTTAGTTATTTTTATAGCTGTACTAAATGGTCCTCCAGGGGCCTCGTTGTTCATTCATTTCTAAGAAACGAAGACTTGAGCAAAAGAATCATCTAAAAGCAAACCCTAACCAAATACTTGCAGACTTAAAAAGGAGCTACCTACTGCTTTCTTGTACATTTGTAAATTCAGTATTTTCAGTCCCATCGGTAACTTTAGAGGAGACCCAATGTACTAGATACAGAGGAACATGAAGCAAAAAAAGACCTCCTTGAACAAAGATAGCAAGGGGAGGTGCAGTGACTACCTATGTTTACACTTTCTCACAACTCCGCCGGCATTAGAATGTAAGTCCCATGAGGGCAGGGGCTAGTTTTGCTTTTTCTTTGTATCTCTAGTCTTTAGTACAGGTGCTAGCACAGAGCAAATGCTTAATAAATGTTTGTTGATTACTGATTAATTGTTACATACGGACAACAAAGTGGATGACAATCTAATTCTCCAGACTGTTGTCTTAGCTGTAGACCACAAATGATTCCAGGTTGTTAAAGGACCAGGCAGCTATTCAGTACCCCCATGAAACAGAAATGATCCCAGCTCAGGTGAATTTCTAGTGGGCACAAACCATTCATATTTCAACAGTAAGTCTCAGCAATAAACTGTCTCCCAACAGAAATGGAAGTAAAACTATGTCTTGGAGATGTGAGGATTGTGGTCCTTTTTTGGAAGGCTTTATTGTCTCTTCTCTTTCCATCTGCATTTGCCCCATTAATGAACCCAATAATTTGTTCCCTTTGGAAGCTTGACAAAGCTGGGACCCTTATTACTAGGTCATTAATGACTCTAGAACCTTTCTGAAAAATGCAAAAAACCTATGTAGAGATGGAAATAATGACTTAAAACTTTCAATGCTCAGCTCCCAAGCAGACATTTTAAAAAAGGTCTCTTTATCATTAATAATTATAAAACAGATTCCCCCTTTCCTGTCCCCCCCTACCAAGCTATAAAACAAAGACCAATTAGCTACTATTTTTTTCTTCATTCATTCAACCAGCAAGGATTTCCTGAACATCTACTATGTGCACTATATCGTGCTAAATGCAGAGGGGATATAGAAGCCTATAAAACATAATCCCTGTCTTCCAGGAATTTATAACATAGTTTCATAGATAGGGTCAGACAGTATAGCACAGTGAATAGAAAGACCTACCTCTGATGCATAACAGCTATGTGATCTTGAACAAGTCCTTTAATATTCTCATAATGACAATAATCATCACTTAACTATCACTTTAAGGTTTGCAAAGCACTTCACATTATCTCATTTGATCTTTAAAACAAGCCTGGGAGGTAGGTCCTATTATTTTCCCCATTTTACAGATGATGAAACTAAGGCAGACAAAGATTAAGTAACTCACCCAGGGTCACACAGCTACTAAGTGCTGGAGGAAGAATTTTAACTTGGGTCTTCCTGAATCAAACTCCAATGCTCTAACCACTGTGGAATCTATCACAGTGCTACAGGCAATTCTATATGGCTCTGGTTTTAGAGCAATTACTCATCTGCCTTGATAAAGGGATTTTCCTCACTAGGAATTCCCTCCCCTAATAAAATCACAGATGGAGACCAAAAATTCATTACAGAGCTGGATGTTAAACATTTACAATCTTCATGATACAGTTGGGCTTAAGAAATAGAATCCTTGATCTTTTTTTTAAAGGTCAGTGAAAGATCAAAGTTGGGTTAGTGAATGCTACTATTACATTAATGAATTAATGACTTCTTTTTTTTACAAAGCTAATGTCACCATTACTGCCCATTATGATTTGTTTCAAGCTAGCTCCTAAATTGGAAGGGAAGATCTCAAAATGCATAGGGATAGGAACTCTTATGTGTGTGATTTCATTAGAACAAAGAACTTTTTGCTGAGGAAATTGTACCAATTCATGTTGGCAACCTCTCTAACTATTCAACTATCACCTAATACAATTCCCTAATTTTATAAATAAGAAAGTTTTGGCCCAGAAGGAGTCAATATATTTGGCAAGTTGTCATAGGGAGTAAGAGGCAGGATTTGAACTTCTTGTCCTCTGACTTCCAATTCAGTGCTCTTTCTCCTACACAGTGATGCCAATGGACCAGCTTTAAAAAATATTAACAAAGAATGCTCCTGGATCTCTCCATTTTCATTTCAGATCATGACAAGTGGAAATAAACCGTAATAGGATATAAGGCTCTAGATTGTAGACTCAAGTTCTAAAAAGCACCTAGGATATAATCAGTGTGCAAGACTAAAGCAACCCTACTGAAGAGATAGGCCTGCCTAAGACTGAGTTACTAATCAATAAAATCCACAGTACTGTAAGACTGTACATTTAGAGCTGAGAATGATTTTAGAGATCATTTAGTCCAACATTTCCATTTCATCGATGGGAAAATTGAGACCTGAAGATTTGAAGTAACATCCCAGAGCCCACAGGACTTTAGAGAACCTCTAGTCCAATTCCTTCTTTTTTACAGACGAGAGCATTGAAGCACAGAGAGGTAAGGTGATTTGTCCAAGGTCATACTTACTGCACAGTAAGTAGCAGAGCCAGGATTCCAAATCCCTTGCTCTTTCTGCTGAACCACTCTACCTTACTTGATTTCAATTCAAGCTTTTACTGTGCCAGTCACTGTGTTATGGGCTAGGATTAACAAGACAAAATCTCAGGGTCCTTGCCTACAAGGAACTTAAAAACAAACACAAAACCATATATGTGTACATACACAGGTTGTCCAAAAAGTCTTAATACAGCTATAAGGGTTTTTTTGTTTTTCGTTTTTTTTCTTAAGATTATACCTGTTCTAAGACTTTTGGGACACTGTGGGTTTGTGTATTTGTGTGTGTGTGTGTGTGTGTGTGTGTGTGTGTGTGTGTGTATGTGTGTATAAATACATATATCTTTTTACATACACATACATATATATATTTATGCTTCTATGTGAAATACGATTAGAAAAATGACTTGTAAAATCTCAAAAATCTTTACTTTGTCAACATCAAGAAAACTCTTAGGGGAAAGGGGGGGGAATGGTAGATGAAAAAGCTGGGAGAGGGAAGCAAAGAGTCCAAATTTAGTGCTCTATGCCCATTTACTTCATTTGCCCAGCAAGGTCAATTTTACCATAACAAGAGATTCTTTTCAGTCTCTCTAAGATAACTGCTTCACAAAATGGGTGCCTAATATCAGTCCCTTCCAATTCCAGGAGACAATA
The DNA here is from genome assembly GCF_900497805.2 of Vombatus ursinus. Classification (NCBI taxonomy): domain Eukaryota; kingdom Metazoa; phylum Chordata; class Mammalia; order Diprotodontia; family Vombatidae; genus Vombatus; species Vombatus ursinus. The sequence continues at coordinate 18,499,411 of NW_020954652.1, forward strand.
ACATGGTTCTATAAAATCCATGGTGTCAACAAGTAAATCATCAGAAACACTTGATGAGCTGAAAATTGTACCTACCCTTCAGTGATGGTCACATTGTCTTGTGACAGGACCTGATGGTTACCATAGTAATCCTATGGCAGTTCCTGATTTATTACCTGCAGAATGCTGAGGGTTCCTCAGCTCTGGTACCTTCAGCAACGTTTCCAGATCGGCAAGCAGTACTATGATAAATGTCCACTATCTGCAAGATATACTCAACCACATGCAACCTCGAAGAGCAACATTTTAAATGCAAATAACCAGTTTTCTGCCCCTTTTAGAATATTAAAGAGTCATTGCCAAGACATGAAACAGCAAGACCTCTGCCCTCTGATACTGTGATTCCTTTCCTTGGGGAATGTCATTTTCAGAGGGGGGAGGGGAATGGTGGAAGGGACTACTGAATATTTAAGCAGTTTGAAACCCAAAATGAGGTAATAAATTCTGCTGATGATAGTCTGTGAGGGTGCATTGATTACAAAAACAGGCATACATCTGAGCAATTACCAAGGCAGCCACTTATCAGGTGCCAAATGTTCAGTGTGTTTAGAATGTTAGCACCACTGGTCAATAAATTATATCATTTTATTCCAACTAATTGAGGCAGCAAGCATTTTCTCATGCAACTCTGAAAAGAGCATTTTAGGGAATAAATTTCATCATCAGCTTTCCATTTGCCAACAGTTTCTGAGTTAAATATGTCAGAGAATGATGAGTGCATATAAAAGCTACTGGGTTTTTTTTTTCTTTATCAGACTTTTTGAGAAAAATGTACAAGGTGTGCCACAGACTTTGTTTCCACTATATACACAGGTCACATAACCATACCCAGAAGGCTTATCGGCTATCATCGTGGATTTCAAGAAGAAACACTTCATTTTATGAAATATTCCATTTTATATTCTTGCATTGGATTTGGTCATGATTCAGTTTGACTACATAAACAATAAAGGGCTGAGAGAATACTGTCATTCACTCTTAGCCAGCTCCTAAGCACCAATGCACTAATTTGTGTTGGGGCAAGTTCTCCATGGACAGTATATTATTGATTTTGCCATCTAAATTCCTCAGTTTGACAGGAAGGATATTGCATGTAGGGTAAATGAAACAATACCCACAGGCACATTTCTTCAGTTACAAAGCTCGATCTGCAGAAACCTTTGGCTAAGCATGAATGACACACACAAAAATAAAACATTTTCACAACATGGCACAGCAAAACAAATGAATTCAAGCTTGCTTTTTTTTCTCTTGCAAATAGCTGGTATTAAAATGTGAAACAAACTAGGAATATTTTCTTCCTGGCTCATGAAAATCATAGATAGAAACATACATTGGTTTATATTTGATTAATTCTTCCAATATGCTGTAATATTCGTCTGAATAAGAGTGTAATGCTATATCTATAAATCAATGTTGTTGTTCTTTAAGTTATATTTAGCAGGACGTTTTTTAATTTATTTTGGAGGAGCTAAAATGCCCACTTTATTGAGCTTGTCAGATAACAAACACACACACACTTTTTTTAAGGGAGACATTTCTGAAACAAAACAAAGCAAGACTCCTCTGATTTTCCAGTCCCGAAATATATGGATATTCAGATAGATAGGCATCTGCCACAAAGAAGTACAAAAACACAGTGTAGTTAGCCTGAGGTTTGGACGGGAGGAGGGAGGAAGTGAACAGACTTAAATCAAGTACTTGAGTTTGTATTGGGAAAAAGAAACCCCCCCAGCACAGTACATATGACAATCCCCCACCCCAACCTCTCACAGAAGATCGTTACACATCAGGAAACATACCAAGCTACTTAATTGAATCTGGTCTGTCTGCTCTCACTACTGGGAATTCTTGGGTACCTCTCATGAAACCACCATAGGCTTAATGCCTTTGGCTTCAAAATCAGATAAGATAGATTCGTGGCAAGGAAATTTCGTGTCAAAAGATGCTATTAATAAGTCAGGGAAAATTGCTTCTAGAAAAGAATAGTTCATTATTCAAGCCACCTATATCCTGGCACTTGGCATTAACTAAATGAGAAATATGGGGGAGGGAAAGGACAAAAAAGGAGGGGATCTTGCCTGTAGTACCTGCCCGTGTGCTGTGCAAGAAGAATACTGAGCAAACAAAGAAGACTTTTGCATGGATGGTTTGTCTGAACAGACCAAATGAGTTACTGATATATCCATACTGGTCTCTGCACTGCTAATGCTCCAACAGCTATGGCATTAACACATATATCTATTTATTAATAGATATATAAACATATATAAACATATAGATATATAAACATCTTAGGGGTCTTTATATCTACATCCACTGTCCAATTCTTAGTCTTCATCAGCCCAACAGGGCCTGTACTCTTTAACTGCGTTCTTTTCCTTCTACCTGGATTTCAATGTCACAGGATCAAATTTAGGGTGAAAGGGAAAAGTAAATGGGATTAAAAGGCTTCGAAGACTTATTTCTCTATTATTTTTCCCTGCCCCCACTAACTCTAGGAGTTTTAAAAACAGAAGTCAGTTCATTAGATTAACATTCTGTTTTACCTTGATCCATCATTCCCAGCCTCTAATTTCTGTTTAAACTAGATTTCTCCAGTTCTTGTCAATCCAATGTTAGAAAGCAAAAATAGTGTGGAGAAGAGACCTACCATCTTCCACACCTTCTCCTTCAGAACCTTAGGAGTAAGCACCTAGCTCACTAGCTATTAAGAGCTGTCATTCAGAAAATATTGAATCCAGCCCATAGACAGACAACCTTATTAGCCTTGTGTATCACTGCTGGGACTAAGTAACACTCACAGGTACTCAAAATACATAAAGAGAGGGAAAAAAAGAACGGGAAAAAAGGGAAATATTTAAAGCCCTTCACAATTTGGTTCCTACTTATTTTTCCAGACTGGTTGCATAATTACCCACCCCTTCATGCACTCTGTATTTCAGCCAAGCTAGCCTATTTGGTGCTCCCCAAACTTAGGATGCTATCTCCTGTGTCTGGAATATAATCCCCCCTTCCTTTTTCCCTCTTCTCTGTTTCCTCTCTAGTTTCCCTAAGAGCACAAAGAGATACCATCAGTTAGAAAAGGCCTTTCCTGATGCCTCCCTCTTCCAGTTATTGATGCTTTGTTACCTTCCTAAACACTCTGAATGTACTATGGGTATACTTATCCCTATAATGTTGCCCTCTTCCCCTTAGAGCAGTGCTTCCAGAACCTCTCAGGAGTTTGTGACAATGATCCCAGAGGTTCATGCAAAAAAAAAAATTAAGAGCGCCTTAAGCAGTAAACAACAATGTTTCACAAATATGTTTTTCTTCTGTAACAACATATATGTATATGTATATTATACACATACACATGTAAAACTCATGAGTGTATACATCTGTGTATGTATGTGTATATGTGTGTGTATGTTTGAAGAAATGTAGGGTTGTTTCTGGAGGCATTTGAAACCATCATGATCATGTATATCATCATTTGGGAAGTCATGTAGTGATTACATCAAACTCTGGCCAGTTATGAGTAGTATATTAAATTACCTTGGGGGTCCACAACACGTTTGTTATTTTTGCTTTTGAGAGGGGTCCTCTGAACAACAACCAAAAACAAAAAACATGAACAGTGGGAACCCCTGCCTTAGAGAATGCAAGCTGCTTAAAGGCAGGGACTGTTTTATATCTGTCTTTCTACTCTTAGCTTTTAGCATGTTGCCTGGTATAAAACATAAGAAGAAGAAGAGAAAGGAAAGGGAGATGAAAAGGAAGAAGAGAAAAGCAAGAGAGGAGGCGGAGTAAGGAAAAGTGAGAAACAAAGAAGGGGAAGGAAAGGAGAGAACAAAGAGAAAGGAAGGAAAGGAAGGAACAACTGGAGGGGAAAGAAAGAAGAGAAGAAAACGAGAGGAAAAGGAGAGAGGAGAAAGAAGAAAAAAGAATAGAGGTGGGGACAGAAAGGGAAATGACAGGGAACATGTCACCACATATGACTTCAGATGAACTATGTCGCACGCTGCTCCAGGTGTCCACCCAATCATAAAGGAATTTAGTATAATTTAACCATCTCGGTGAAAAAACTCCCTTGTCTGAGACAAAGCCCTTGCTTAAAAATAATGTGTTTCTGCAGCATCTGCTCCAAAAAATCTTGCTCCAGTACTGAGGTATGCTGCTCACATATAAGCACATATGGTTTATTCCTCTTCCAAAAGGAAAAACCTTTGACATTCTATAGCGAGAGAAAGGTTAAAAGTCTACAAGTTTAAAAGATGCTGATGTTTATTTTTATGATGGCAATGCTAAGACCAGGCTCTGTCATTCATTTAATGAAACATTAATTGGGCTCAAACAAGGGCATACGATGCTTCTTGTAATTTTCCCTCATTTGCATGCAATAAATGCATTAATGAACAGCATCCAGTTTTACCATCAGCATCAGCTATGCCATAAACATAGACTGATAGCTTGTCTAGAGCAGAGGCAGGGACCTAGAGATGACTTACTAGCTTTGAAAGCACTGTCTAATTGGGTAAAAATTAATTTTCTTTTGAAATGTTGCCTCAGTATTTCAAAGATCTATCACTACTCTGTAGGGGCATTTACTCCCCTGATGGAGATCACAATCTCTCTACAGCCTAGTTCATGGGTTCTAAGAGTTGCTGTGGCCAAGGCATTCATCACTTTGCCGATGATCAACCTGTCTCAGCTTGGTTAAGTTAGTCTTTATATGATAGACACAGTCTCTGTTGTCCAGCTATGTGACATAGTGAATACAGTGCTAGACTTGGAGTCAGGAAGAACCAAGTTTGAATTCTGCCTCTTGACACTTGCAAACTATGTAACTCTAGGCAAGTCAACTAACTTCTTAGTCTCAGTTTCCTCATTGGTAAAATGGCTATAATGACTGCACATACCTCATAGGGCTGTTGTGAGGGTGAAATAACATAATATAAAGTGCTTTGGAAACCTTAAAACCATAAATGTTAGCTAGAGTTACTGCTGCTGCTGCTGCTGCTACTACTACTACTACTACTACTACTACTACTACTACTACTACTACTGTTACCCTTCTAATAGTCAAAACCTTTATAGCTCAGGAGCAACTTTCAAAGTTTGTCCCCTGTTGCCACAGCCTTAGAAAATACAGAGTCAAATCGGTGACTCAATAAAGCATCTCCAGAAGACTTTAGTGGGGGTATTTAATTATAAACAGATTAATTTTACTTTCTAATGGACAAGGAAAATTCACACCAGTTTCCAGAGAAAATTCCTACATTTAAATCTGAGGACATAACCTGGCCTATAGGCTAAGCTTTTTGGAGTAAAAAAAGAAATCTTTAATGTTCAATAGTTGTCAAAAGTGATGATTGAACTTTCTATTAAGATTCAAGATAGAATCAGATTTAGGAAGGAAATGCACTATGCACAGAAGTGATTCAAAGTACTAGGTCGTTATTCAGTTGCTTGCTGACAAGTAACCCATTATAAACAATGTACACTCGGGGAACCAAGATGTTTATTTTCTTTTTCCTACAAATTGAGTCTCAACTAATACCAAATCTACCATTGGCTACAACAAAGAACTACATCATTTCCCTCCCTAATCCCCAAGTCCCATTCCACTTGTAGCAAGGATGCCATCAACACAGAGTGGTTCTGAATGAGCACACCAGGAGGGGTCCGGTTCTGGTCTCCCAGAGCCCTGGGAATAACATGCCACTTTTAAGTCGCTGTGCTTGCTGACATTATGAGTCATTTTAATATAATTTTCTGCAGCTCCTTTATCAACAGTCATTCCAATAATGGGCTATAGGGAAAAGTATTTGATTGGTCTCCTCTTTGTTTGCTATTCTCTCCCCTCCTTATAGTCAAGGGAATTCTAGGCTGGTGCTTGTCTCCATACTAAGATATCACTCAGACAGATGTGGGATTTAACTGTGCTGAATGAAATGCAGGGGTTCTGAATCATTTTATATTTCATGGACCCCTTTAGCAGTTGGAGGGAGCTTATGGACCCCTTCTCAGGGTCGTGTTTTTAGATAACTGAAGGAAATGCTAAATTTTACTTCAAGGTTAGTGAAAACAAAATCTTCCTCCATCTAAGCTCATAGAACCTTTGAAATCTATTCATGGTCACCAGAACTCCTGAAATAGTGTAGGGGAAAACAAACAAACAGATCTATAGCTCCCTGAACAAAGTTGTGTGTGTGTGTGTGTGTGTGTGTGTGTGTGTGTGTGTATCTAATGAGACGATGTATAGGAAGTATGTTGCAACCATAAAGCTCTTGCCTGCTATTATGTTTTATTTTTATCATTACTGTATCAACTGAAGCTGAACCTCGGGTAGAAAAATAACATAGCTTCCTTTCCCCTATTTAGATGGTATCAAAAAGATACTACAAAAAAGAACACATGCAATTTAATATATTCATCACATTTCACTTTCATAAGATATTCAACCAACATGAATGCATGTGCATATTTGTGTGTGTGTGTGTACGTCTGTGTGTATATGTATGTATGTATGTATGTATGTATGTATGTATGTATGTCATCCCAGAAACTGAAGGGCTATAACTGAGACTCCACAAAATTTTAAGTCACCAATTGATTAATTGCCAGATAGACCACACAGATTTGCATGATATTCAACCCAAACACGAGATAGCTAAAGTCTAGCTGACTTATGCCAGCCACCTGGCTATGTTTTCTCTACATAAAGGGAGGCAGGTGATAAAGTGGATAGAGCACCAGGTTTGGAATCAGGAAGGCTCATCTTTGTGAGATCAAGTCTGGCTTCAGACACTTACCAGCTGTGTAACCCTGGGCAAGTCACTTAGCCCTATTTACCTCAGTTTCCTTATATATAAAATGAGCCGGAGAAGGAAATGGCAAATGTATACAGTATCTTTGCCAAGAAAACCCCAAGTGGGGTCACGAGGAATCAGACACAATTAAAACAATTCAACAATAACAACAGCGGCAGCAACAATGACTCTTTTGTAGCTGGAGGATTTTCAATCATCAAGTATATATTTATTGCCTACTATGAGCTTAGCACTGTGCTAAATAGAGAAGTGTAAGAAATTGTCTGGGCCATCAAGGAGCTTGTAATCTTGCTGAAGAAACAAAATGAGGTTGATCAATAGAAGACAGCCTATGATTATACACTTGGTAGATATTTCACAGGAATCCTCATCACTACTATATACACCAAACACTGGCATGTTTCTATTTAGATAAAAATTTAAACATAAAGCTAAATTCACAAGTAATTTTAAAATCCACTCTTGTGGAATTTACTTAGTATTTTTTTATTATTATTGAAGTAGAGCACACCTACACCCACAAAACATGATACCCCCCCAAAAAGAGAAATACATTTAAAAATAAAGGCATTATCATAAAAAAATTAAATGAACAAAATCATAATTCTTTCATAGGATCACAAATCTAGAAATGTGACAGACCCCAGAGTCTGTCTATTCCAATTTCATTTTATAAATGAAGAAATCCTGAGAGGGTAACTGATTTGTCCACATGTCCTATACTCTTTCTTCTATTCCATATTTTTTCCTGTGAGTACAAGTGAAAGGAGGCCCAACCTGGGTTATAATCCTGCTTCTGATGTTTGCTACTAATAAGACCTTAGGCAAATCATTTAACGACCTTGAGCCTCAGTTTTCTCATTTGTGAAATAGCACTGCTAGCCTAGCTAACCTCTGAAGCACCTTTCGGTTCTAGGCCTCTGACTACTAGAACATAGGTTCCTTCAGGGTAAGGACTGAGTACTTCATTTTTGTCTTTATATCCCCAATACCTAGCACAATGCCTGACATGTTAATAAATGCTTACTGCTTGATTAGTCTATGAATCTGTGAAGGGAGAATTCTCCAACCCAATTAAGTCAATTAACTCAGTCATTTGAAATGATATTTCTTCTGTCAAGAATTTCCTCATAAAACATATCATCAGTTCCATTGATAAATAGGACCACAGGACTTCAGGAGTTTCAAGAGACCTTGGAGAGCAACAGGTCCATTGGTTCTCAAACTTTACAACTACGACCTCTTTAATATCAAAAACCAAATGCCGGCACCATTTGTATCCACTGAATGAGAGTCATGGGATCATAGACTTAGAGATGGAAGGAACTTTAGTGGTATTTAGTCCAAGCCTCCTCATTTGACAAATGAAGGAACTGAGGTTTTTAAAGGTTAAATGACTTGTCCAAGGTTTTATAGGGAATGTCAGAGGCAGGATTTGAATCCAGGTCTTTCTGCCTGCAGCACTGGGTCTGCTACACCATGCTACAAAATGCGTAGTACCAAAACGTAATTAGTCCCGTCCTTCACATACATTTGAAAATCAGTGACTAGACTTGTAAGACAATCTACAAAGACATTTTTATTTATTTATGCATTCACAGATGGATTCAAAGACCCTTTGCAATAACATCATAATCCTCCAGGGGTTATCAGCTCAATGGGTTACAAAGCACTAGTGTAGTTCAACCTCTTTTATTGGCTTAAGAAGAAACTGAGGCCCAGGAAAATGAAGCAATTGACCTTATGAAGGTAGTAAACAGAAGAGGTACAATTATAACCCCATATCTTGTGACTCCAAATCTGATTTTTTTTGTTTTTATTTTTGTTTTCCCCAAATCTTCAGAAACACTATGACAACCAGAAGAATTGGCCTCATGTCATATATCAGGACTTGTCTGTGAATGATTCAACCTAGACATGAGTTATAAGAGCAGCAGCTTTCTGTGATACAGCAAGTACCCTCAAACTACTCCTCATGAAAGACAGAAGGGTAAGGAAGGAATAATGCTGGTTCTGTGGTCAAAATTACCAGGTTCAAATCCTAACTGTGATGTTTGCCAAGCTGTGCCATCTTGGACTATTCATGTAGCCTTCCTGGGTATCAGTTTTCTGCCTCAATTTCCCATTGGTAAAATGGGGGGACTAGATTATATTGCCTCTGAAATGCACTCCAACTCTGGAGCTGGGGTCGGAAGATCAACCTGCAATTGTAAATTTGAGCATTTCCTTCCTAACAGCAATTCCCTGCTAGTATTCTCTATGTTATCAATGATAATCTTGCCTATTACTTGTCTTAAAAGGAGCCCTTTAATCTGTAGTAACCAATAAGATGGGTCAGGGTCAATGAGAAGACTCATCTTCCTGAGTTCAAATCTGGCCTCAGACATTTACTAGCTGTATGACCCTGGGCAAGTCACTTAACCATGTTTGTCTCAGTTTCTTCATCTGTAAAATGAGCTAGAGGAAAAAAAATGGCAAACCATTTCAGCATTTTTGCCAAGAAAACCCCAAATGGGCTCACAAAGAGTCAGACACAACTAAAAATGACCAAACAACAAAATAAATAAGATGCAGTGATAAGATAAGAAGATAGAAGAAAATACTTGAATCATAAAAAATATCAAAGGATAAATTATCATTTGTGGGGAGCTCTTTCCCTTAGTGATAACATAAAAATAAACATATGATCAAGTAAATGTAAATTTTATGTTAAAAAAAAATAGTCAGGCCAGTGGATGACTATGGCAAGATATTGTACAATATAGATATGAGCTATGCATTTCTAGAGATAAAAATATATTTTTAAATTGCTGTCAAGAGACTTCCTTCCCTTTTCTTACCAGCACCTCCAAATACATAGAAGGTGAACACTGCTCTATTCCCTTTCAAATAGCAGCATGGTACACAGGAAAAGCCCTGGCTCTGATGCTTGCTATATGTAAGATACTGTGCAAATTACTTTACCTCCCCCAGATGTAGTTTTCTCATCTTTAAAATGAGAAGATTGGAATAGATGGCCTGTAAAGTCCTTTATAGTAATAAATCTATAATTTGGGTGGGGGGATTGGATTTGTGATATCATTGGTATGGAGAACTCTCAATGAAGAAATGCCAACTACCAAGGCAAATAAAAGAAGTGGTCCTGCAACTCAGTCTAAAAAAATTGTCTTGAAATACTAACAAGTTAAATGACTCGATGAGGGTCACACAGCCAGTATATATCAAAGCAGGTCTTGAACAAGTCTTGACACTGAAGCCGGTTCTCTATCTACTACAACCTGACACAGGTTTCCAAATTTATTTGGCCTACTGTACCTTTTTTAAAAAAATAAAAAAAATTATTCAGCACACCCCTGGAAATCTACCTTTTTTAACCCTTTAATGTTTTTTTAAGAAATTTGCATCATTTTAAAAAAATGGTTTTTGTTTTAGAAAGTTGATGCATCTTAAATTTAATAATTTAAATTTGTGGGTTTTTTCCTGCATTGAAATTTTGATCATGCAATATTGTGTCATATAACCATATAGTATCATATTGTAAACAAGTCATTACATGCACACATTCCTCCTGATGTGTACTGGATTTCCTGTCAATGTATGACATGCTCACTTGCCAACACTTGCTTGTTAAGACCTATTGGCAGACTTGACCACTGATTGGTTATAACTTACATTTTGTGTGTTTATTTCAAAAATAAGGTAATCATTATGACTTTAACTCTGTTACACAACAGATGAATCATGTATGAATCATTTTTTTCAAAGTTTTCTTTTCTTCTCTTCTTTCCTTATGCTTCTACCACCCCCTTATTTTTATTCAACACTCTCCAATTGCATCCGAGGCTACTACTGTGGTCTGGATCATCCCAGTGCCCCCTGGGGGTGGTATCGTCCATTTTAGGAACCTATAACCCCTGAGTCCTAATGCCTCTTTCTGATACTGTTTTAAAATGATTAATTAACAGTCCTACCAACTACTTTGTGTCCTGATAAAGTCTGAGTATTAGTCTCCCTGCAGATTATAACAGCAGCTATAAGTTACTGGATCATGTTCTGTTAAAGTATATATCTAAGTCTTTAATGATTAGCATGTCTTATGTGTATAGTAATAAATTACTCATCTCATACCCTATTCATATTGTCACAGAATGCCTTTTTATTTCCCTACTTTTGAGGACCACCACTTCCCTCTCACACCCCCCTTACACTTTTGTGCTATAATTTACTAAAATTAAACTCTTTCCAGAATATCAGGTGTGGGAGTTAACAAGTCAATTAATGTGAGAAAAAGAAGCCCCTTCTCAGACGAGGCCAGGTTCTCTAGGTCTCAGCTTGGTCAAAAAGACATAGCCAAGTACAGAACAGGATGGAACAAGTGTCCTAGGTCTTGTGGGCTTAGTCAAGTGCTAGATTGTGAGCCAGTGGTTTCCTGGTTAAATGACATACACTAACAATGAGATGTCTCCTGTGTTGAGAAAGTAAATAAGTCTCCAGTTGAAAACAAATTTTCTAGGGCAGAAAGGGATCTTATGAATTGGACTTACACTAGCAAAAGAATGTATACACATAACTTTTCCAACTCTGCCATACTGGTGCCAACAGTGGGCTGTGATTTCTCATAACAAACAACACTTTGTTGTGCGCAAAAAAGTTTGAGAGTCAGCACCCTATGGTGTGAAAGTACAGGTAGAAGCTGATGGTAGAGAGGGTTACCATGGTGGCAAGCAGCCCCCTCCAAGCTAAGAAATATACAATTGCAGTGCCTCCAACAACCATACGTTCTGAATTTCCTAAAACAGTGCCAATATCAAACATTCTGTCCCATTGTCCCCGTAAGCTATCAAAACATTTCAGGAATCCCAAGATTTTGCAAAATAATGAGTCAAATCAAATTAAAATATATGTCAGAAAAGATTACGTACCATTGTCCCCATAAACCATTGAAAAGTTCTAGAAATTCTACTCATCTGGCCAATAACGACTCAATGAATCAAATCAGGAAGTATTCCAATGCATGGATACATATGTAACAAAAGACTGAAAGCAACAAAAGATGGAGAATCTAGGGTAGAAGAAATGGGTGACAATGACCACTTGCTAACCTATATTATGTATGGTAAGCAGCAAAGTATAGCATTTGAAGGATTTGGAGTCAATAAGATCTGGGTTTAAAGCCTACCTCTGTCATTTGCTAGCTAAAATAACCATGGGTAAGCCATTTCATTTCTCTGAGCCTCAGTTTCCTTGTCTGCAAAATGGTGAAGATACTCCCAGTTGTAAGAATATATCTTAAAAGGCATTGAGGAATGGACTCTTAAGGGAGGTGACAGTCCTATTGTACTCTGCCCTTGTAACACTTCATCTGGAGTTCTCTGTTCAATTCTGGGCACCATGGATTCAGAAGGATAGTGATAAATGGGACAGTATCTCAAGAAAATAGCCATAATAGTGAAGGGCCTTGAGATCATGTCATATAAGGAATGGTTGAAGAAACTGGGAATGTTTAGCCTGGAGAAGACAAAGGAGGGGGAATGGGAAGGAAAGGGTATAGTAGCTATCCTGAAGTATATGGGGGGACTGTCATATGGAGGAAGAATTAGAATTGTTTTGTTTGGCCTCAGAGAGCAGATCCAAGAACAAGGGGCAGAAGTTGTAAAGAGGACAATGACTTTTGCCAAGAAAAACTTTCTAATAATAGCATTACTCAAATAATAACATTACTAAGACAGATTCATGAGGCAGGGTTCCTCCTCTTTGGAAATATTCCAGAAACGACTTCAGATCACTTAACAGGTATGCTATAGTGGAGATTCCTTTGGGTTAGGGTAGAGTTGAAACTACATGGCCACTGAAAACCCTCAAACTCAGTGATTTTGTGAAATTCTGGGATTCTGTGATCTTTGAGAAAAAAAGATACAAAAATATGGAAAAGGTCCTCACAATGAGAAGGGGAGGGACAACCAAGACAATATCAATAACTATAGACCCATAGTCCTACTTTCTCCATTAAAATGAGAATAATATACACACGCATCAAAGAAATGTGTGATAAAGTTTTGAGAATGAAACAGGCTTCTGAAAATGATTCTTGGGCATCTAACTGGGGAAATGGATAGAGCATTGAACTTGGAGTCAGGAAAACCTCAGTTTAAATCTGGTCACAGACACTTAATAGTTGTGTAATCTTGGGCAAGTATTTGACAATCTGTATTAGTTTCCTCAGTTGTAAAGTGGAGGAAATAATGGCACCTACCTACTAGGTCAAATAAGATGAGTGCTTCACAAACCTTAAAGCATTATATAAATACTAACTATAGCCAACTATTGTTCAATGCCTGATAAACTTCTTCCAGTCATATAATAGACTCAAAGGTTCCAAGAATACAATATCTCACTGTGCTTGTTGTTTGTTATCTATAACAAATGCCCACGAAATTCAGTACAGCAAAATACTGCCTTAACAGATGCCCTCTAACAAGGCGTCTCCAATGCATATGGCAAAATCATGTAAGATTCTTCAAAAGATATAACAGGAAAAAATTGTTCAAGGACCATCTGATTATTAATATTGCAAGTAAAACATAACTCAGGGAGATTATGTTTGATGACTGTTCTACCACGGTCATGAAATAGGTATGTATGAATGCATACATACATACAGATAGAGGAAGAGAACGGAGTTCAAATGGAAGAGTAATTTTATAGTGAGGACCTCCAGATGTTCTTGGCGATCAATGACATTGAGTCTAATTTCATCAAGGCATAGAACATTTCAGAACCTCCTAAAAGTAATTCTTAATTGACCTAAAGGGTTGTGCCTTACTTTGCACACAGGAAAAATCAAGACGGTGAAAAATGCCAATTGTCCTAACTATAATATGAAGTTGGATGGCCAATTCATAGAGCTGGTCTGTCAGTACAAATATCTTGGACAGACGCTATAAATGGACAATGAGCTGAGCCATGAATAGAATGAAAGCAGCATTTATTAAATTTCATTGTGTGCAAACATTGTGTTAAGCATTAAGAATATGAATAGAAAAGCGAACTGATCCCTGCTCTTAAAGAAATCATGATATCAACAGGGTCTGCAATATATAGGAGATCTTAGCTCTAGGTCAGATCCTAAAGGTATAGCAGCAAGGTCGATGGTAATGTATCTTCATTATTTTGACTCTAACTTTATTTCCACTTTATATTTCTATTGATAAAGTCATATCCATTTCTGATGTTGAAACATTTGCCAGTGTCAACCACTTTGGTGGGGAGAAATTTCTTTTCTGAGCCTTCAGTAGCTGTGGCCATTTAGAAGACAGAAGAAAGAAGACTGATCCCTTTCAAGAAATTGCTGTTCTTCCCGATCCCAAGCCTTTCCTAGAAATGAAAGCCTATCTTTTTAATACCAGTGTTCTTTCAGTGATGCTATGTGAATGTAAGTCATAGAATAGCAAGCTCTAAAGAACTAAAGCCAAGGGTCAACTAGAAGCAACAGAAAAATGTAAGGTGAGTGTGAGCATGTACTCTTCAATCCAGAGACACTGACCTCCTGGCAATTCCATGAACAAGACATTCCAACTCTCTGCTTTGGGTATTTTCTTTGGCTACCCCTCTGGTCTAGAACATGCTCCCTCCTCTGCCTACAGATCTCCCTAGTTTCCTTTAAGTCCTAACTAAATTGCTTCTTTTACTGGAAACCTCCAATTCTGCTTCATTCTAGTGTCTTCCTTTTGTTAATTATTCCCTATTTATCATATATATGGCTTGCTTTGCATACAATTTTTGTGTGTTGTCTCCCCCATTAGATTGTAAGATTCTTGAGGGTGGGGGTAGTCTTTTGCTTCTTTTTATATTCCCAGCACTTAGCACATTGTCTGGTACACAGTAGGTGCTTAATAAATGTTTATTGATTAATTTGAGCAGGCTCTAACACTTTATAAATGAAAAATTATGCAAAAAATAGCTTTAAAGATGTGATCAGTAAGATGTAAAAGTAGAAAATAAGATGGACCAGTCACATGGCAAGAGTAGAGAATGAACAAAGGATGTCTTATGTGTTCTGCTAACATTCTTTTGATGACAGGAGATCGAAGGATTCTTGGTTGAAATGCCTGTATAGTGTTTATGGGAAGAAATGGACAAGGGTCTTACAGGATGTTATGCAATCTACATCATTGGAAAAAGTACCCCGAAAGATGGCATCTCAGATCAAACTATCCAAGAATTATCCTTAGTGTCCACCCTATAGGTTGGTTGTATCTCAAATGGGATAACAAATCTAAAGTGTTATGCAAAAATCAGATTTTAGGGGGCGGAGTCAAGATGGTGGAGTAAAAGTAGTGACTTGCTTGAACCCCTCCAAATACCTGCAAAAAATGGCTCAAAACAAATTCTAAAGCAGCAGAACCCATAAAAAGACAGAGTGAAACAAATTTCCAGCCCAAGACAACCCGGATGGTTGATTAGAAAGGTCTATCATGCCGGGTGGGGAGAGGAACTCAGTTGGGCATGGGCGCACAGGCCTCAGTGAACCTGGAGCAGGCTTCAGAGGACTGAATCACAGGCAGCTGTAGTGGTATCCAGACTTTTCAATCCATGAATGCCAAAGACAACTTAGAAGATTAGTAGGAAAAGTCTGTGTCTGCAGTGAGAGAGAAGCACAAGTCAGTCCCAGTCCCAGTCCCCAAGCACTGCCCAGGGTGGCAGCTGCCTTTGGAGCTTCTAGCCTACAGACTGAGGGGGAATCGAGTGGCTGATCAGAGAGGGATTTCAGGGATCTCTTTGCTGGTGCAGGATTCTTTTGCTTTGCCTGTGCTTGGATCTGGGTCACAGTTCCGGGTGGAGGTCCTGGGGCGAGGAAGAGTGCTGGCATGATAGAGCTTGTAGTGGCTGTGGAGAGGAAATTCTCCTCACAGGTACAAGGCAGCAAAGTGTGCTTAGGTCACTAATAGAGCAGAACACAGGCCAGGAAAGGGGTAAACACTTCACCCTTGATCATAGCACCTTGGAAGAACTGAAAATTTGCAGGTCCCTAGAAGTATCTCTGAAAACAGCTGCACAAAACCCCTGAAGCTTGCGACAGTACTTTCTCCACACAGGAAGCAGACCCCTACCTTAACAAAGAGTTTATAACTCAAGTAATTGACTGGGATCATTAGCAAGCATCACAAAAAGAGTCAGACCATAGAATCTTACTTTGGTGACAAAGAAGATCAAAACATACAACCAGAAGAAGACAACAAAATCAAAGCTCCTACATCCAAAGCCTCCAAGAAAAATATGAATTGGTCCCAGGCCATGGAAGAGCTCAAAGAGGATTTTGAGAAGCAAGTAAGAAAAGTAGAGGAGAAACCGAGAGTGATGCAAGAAAATCATGAAAAACAAGTTAACAGATTGCTAAAGGAAACCCCAAAAATACTGAAGAAAATAACACCTTAAAAAATAGCCTAATCCAAATGGCAAATGAGGTCCAAAAAGCCTATGAGGAGAAGAATTCCCTAAAAAGCAAAATTGGCCAAATGGAAAAGGAAGTCCAAAAGCTTACTGAAGAAAATACTTCCTTAAAAATTAGAATGGAGCAATTGTAAGCTAGTGACTTTATGAGAAATCAAGACACTGCAAAACAAATTCAAAAGAATGTGAAAATAGAAAACAATGTGAAATATCTCATTGGAAAAACAACTGACCTGGAAAATAGATCCAGGAGAGAGAATTTAAAAGTTATTGGACTATCTGAAAGCCATGATCAAAAAAAGAGCCTAGACATCATCTTTCAAGAAATTGTCAAGGAAAACTGTCCTGATATTTCAGAACCACAGGGCAAAATAGAAATTGAAAGAATCTACCAATCACCTCCTGAAAGAGATCCCCAAAGGAAAACTCCTAGGAATATTGTAGCCAAATTCCAGAGTTCCCAGGTCAAGGAGAACATATTGCAAGCATCCAGAAAGAAATCATTCAAGTACTGTGGAAACACAATCAGGATAACATAAGATTTAGCAGCTTCTACATTAAGGGACTGGAGGGCATGGAACATAATATTCCAGAGGGCAAAGGATTACAACCAAGAATCACCTACCCAGCAAAACTGAACATAATCCTTCAGGGGAAAAAATGGACATTCAGTGAAAGAAAAAATGCTTTCTAGCATTCTTGATGAAAAGACAAGAGCTGAATAGAAAATTTGACTTTCAGATACAAGACTCAAGAGAAGCATGAAGAGGTAAACAGGAAAGAGAAATCATAAGAGACTTATTAAGGTTGAACTGTTTATATTTTGCATGGAAAGATGATATTTGTAACTCATGAGTCCTTTGTCAGTATTACAGTAGTTGGAGGGGAAAAAAATTATGTGTAGATAGATAGATAGATAAATAGAGGGCACAGGGTAAGTTGAAGATGAAGGGGTGATATCTGGAGAATAAGACTAAGAGGTGAGAGAGGATTATATGGAGAAAAGGCAAAAGGGAGAGGTAGAATGGGGTAAATTACCTCACATAACATAGACAAGAAAAGGCTTTTACAGTGGAGGGGAAACAGGAGAAGGTGAGAAGGAATGAGTGAATCTTATTCTCATCAGATTTGGCTTAAGGAGAGAATAATATACACACTCAGTTGTGTGTGGAAATCTGTCTTACCACACAGGAAAATAGGGAGGAAAGGGGACAAGAGAGCAGGAGGATGATAGAGGGGAGGGCAGATTGGGGGAGGGGGTAATCAGAAGCAAACACTTCTAAGGAGGGACAGAGCCAAAAGAGAGAATAGAATTGGGGGGGGATAGGATTAAGGGAAATATACTTAGTTTTTCACAACATGACTACCTTGGAAGTGTTTTGCATGACTACACATGTATAACCTATATCATGTTGCTTGCCTTCTCAATGAGGGTGGGTGGGAAGGGAGAAAATTTGGAACCCAAAGTTTTAAAAACAAAAGCTAAAAAAACACTGTTTTCACATGCAACTGGGAAATAAGATATACAGGAAGTGGGGTATAGAAATCTATCCTGCCCTACAGGAAAATTGAAGGGGAAGGGGATAAGAGAAGGGGGAGAAAGATAGAAGGGAGGGCAGATTGGCAGAAGGGGTATTTAGAATGCATGCCATCTTGGGGTGGGGGGAGGGATGAGATGGGGAGAAAATTTGGAACTCAAAATCTTATGGAAGTGAATGTTGAAAACTAAAAATAAACATGTATTGATTACTTTAAAAAAATCAGATTTTATTGGGTATGTAGCTATATAAAATGTATGTATACGGTATGGGTAGTATAGCAGTGGCAACAAATGGTTTCAATATTTTAAGACGTAAAGTCCATGAGTGTATATGCTTATCTAAACCCCCACCCACCCAAAAAAAAAATGGTCGCACTAAGGCAAAGCTGATTACTCACAGAATGTTAGCTCTTTGAGGGCAGCAACCATTTGATTTTGGCTTTGATTTTGTATCCCTAGTGCCTGGCACATAGTACATGACTCAAATTCTTGTTGATTAACTGATCCTAGGTGCTGATTTAGTGTTTGGAAGATATGGTCACCTTCACAATATTTTAATAATTGAAAAAATAAGCAAGCAGACAATTTGTATGGTAGGTATTAAATATGTAAAGTCCATACTATACAGATACTCTTCTGTAGGGGGAGGATAAGGCCTCCCTCTATGAGACAAAACATGAGAAAGATATATACTCCATGTTATTGTTCAGTTGTGTTCAGTTGTACCTGACTCTTCGAGACCCATTTTGGGGTTTTCTTGGCAAAGATACTGGAGTAGTTTGCCATTTCCTTCTCTCACTCATTTTATAGATGAGGAAAATGAGACAAACAGGATTAAACGACTTGCTCAGGGCCACACAACTAGTAAGCATGTAAAGCCAGATTTGAACTTGGGTCTTCCTGATTCCAGGCCCACCGCTCTATCCTCTGGGCCAATACATTCAATGTTACATAACACAAACACATGGTTACAATTTTTCTGTTTAGCTTTTAATTTTTCTTTCGGCATGCAAATTACTTTTTCCTCAAAAGTCCTGCAGGGAGTAATCACAATGGAAGCAACAAATTGTGGAGCTTTTGTTTATTTTCCATGAAAAACAAAATTTATCTTCGATTCTACCTGAACAGAAATTAATACAGAAACTTAGCTCCTACACCAAGAATTTTGCTGAAAGGTAAATAAGTGAAAGAGATGAAAGTGAATCCCCCAACCAATCTTTTTATTTCCTTCACTTCTTATTCTACAGAAAATTCCCTGAAAGTTGAGTTCATACTCTCAGTTTCATTTTCCCAGTTTTATAAGGGATGCCTTTATGGATGCGGGCTTTTTCCTTTCTTTTTCTGTCATCTCCGTACAGCTAATTTTCAAGGTAGACAATATATAGGTTCTCTTCACTTTTAAGTTCTATTTGAATCAAAGTGTGCCCTACTCTCCGTACCTCAGAAGTGGACAGCTCTAAACCCACTAACTCAAGAAATAACTCAAACTTCAGTGACTCCCAATTACCTCAGAGATAAACTATTAAATCCTCTGTTTGGGCATTTGAAATTCTTCACGATCTGGTTCCAATCCACCTTTCCAGATTTATTACACATTACTCCTCTTTATATACCCATTGGTTCAGGTAAACCGACTTTCTTGCTGTCCCGCTCACATAACAGTCCATCTCTTTTCTTTTGCACTGCCTATCCCTCGTACCTAAAACATATTTTTCTCTCCTTTACTTCATAAAACCCCTAATTTCTCTCAAAGTTCAGCTTAAGCACCACCTTCTTTGTGAAACCTTTTTTTATCCCTCTACTCCCAAATAACTCCCCCCCAAGAAAGAAATCTTGTGCTTATTATGTGTGTGTGTGTATTCTATCTACAATTACAAAAGTACATGTTGTTTCTCTGAATAGAATGGAAGCTTCTTGAAAGTAGGGACTATTTCATTTTTGTCTTTGCGTTCCCAGTGTCTGACAGCAACTTCTTAAACTGTGGGTCACAACCCCGTTCGGGGTCACGTAACTGAATGTGGGGGTTGCAAAAAATTTGGCAACAGTAAAAGGTTTCTGAATATGCAACAATCAAAATATCAGTATCAAATATTCTGCCAAGATTTAATTCTTTATGTAAAAATAAACAAGCACATCCATCTTATTAGTATGCAAATTTACTTTCATCTTTAATAAATGGTAAAATTATATGTATACCAAAGAATTGTTTTAAAATAAATTTCTTTATGATTTATTATCAGTAAATGTTTTATTTGGATACTTATTTTACATACCTATATACCTGGGGTCATGTAAAAATTTCTTGGGTGAGAAGGAGTCACAAATGGAAAAAGTTTAAGAAGTCCTGGTCTAGAACAGAGTTTGTGCTTTTCATGAATGCTTGGCAACTGATAACAATGCTAACAGCACCGAAGAAAAGAAACATAAAATATGAGGATTGAAGGAAGATTCTAAGAACTAATCAAGAGAGATACGGTTTGCTTGTTTGTTTTTGCATTTATCTAGCTTTTCTCCCAAAAGCAACAATGTAGTAAGCAAGTATAGAGAAATTAATTTTTAAAGAATGTAGAGATGACAGATCAATAGGTGAGACAGAAACATCTAAGATCCAAATAAATAAGAACAAGAAACATGCCCCAATAAATGAGTAGTCAGAGGATATGAACAGTTTTAAAAATAATTGCACAATACTGATAACCACATGGAAATATGTGCCAAACCATTAATAAGAGAAATTAAAACAATTCTGATGTTGCATTTCATACTTAGCAAATTGTTAAAGATAACCATCCCTGAAAAAAAAAAGAAAAAAATCAACAGCCAGTATTGGACAAACTATGGGAAGATGGCTTTACAAATACACTATTGGTAGAATCTAGAAAATTATAGGGGCAGCTAGGTGGCACAGTGGATAGAGCACTGGCCCTGGAGTCAGGAGGACCTGAGTTCAAATCGAGCCTCAGACCAAACACTTGACACTTACTAGCTGTGTGACCCTGGGCAAGTCACTTAACTCCAACTGCCTAAAAAAAAAAAATTATGCAAGAAAAGTAATTAAATTGCTTACATCCTTTAACCCAGTGATCTCTCCCCTGGGTATATGCTCCAAGGAGGTCAGGATGGCATTGTTATGGTAGCAAAGAACTGGAAATGAAGTAGATACATATTGATTGGGGAATGGATGAACAATGTGTGGTATATGGACATAAAGGAATATTATTATGCAGTAAAAAATGAGGAATATGAGGAATTCAGAGAAACATGAGGAGATGTGTATGAACTGATTCAGAGTGAAATATACAGGAAGAATTACACGCTACAACAATGAAAATGAAAAAAATAACCATAAACAGGAAGCCAAGCTAAATAGTTTTAATAAGGTCTTGATCCTGAAGATTAAATAATGAATCATACCTCTCTCTTCTCAAGAGAGAGGTGAGGACAAGAAAGGGAGAATGTCACACTCCCTGTCAGCCATAGTCATTATATCCCTTTTTTTTTTTTTTTGCTTAACTGTTTTTCCTTATTAAAATGCAGGATTCAGTCCCAGGGTTCAGGGATGGGTGGGGGCTTCTCTCCAAACGGTAAATGTAAAAAGGCGTCACTAAAGCATAAAGAAAAACAAAAGGAAAATGTACATAAACGTGAAGACAGTAAGATATACTGGAAATAATAGTAGATTTGGAGTTTAGAAAGCTAGATTTGAATCCCAACTCTACCACTCATTTGTGAAGTCCTGAACAAAATCACTGGCCCTCTCTAGGCCTCAGCTTCCCCATCTGTAAAATGCAAGCATTGGGACTACTTGATCTCCAAGGGTTCTTACAGCTCCAGGATTCTATGTTCTCCATAGACATGCATAGGCCTGTTCTTCAGAAAATTACACATTCTTATAAAACTAGTTATTATATTTATTTCAAAAAATATAAAAAGTCAGCATTTAAGCAGCCATGTTAGTGAAGGCCTAATTTTTCTGAGTTGTTTTTAAAAAGCAGTTTGGTTACGCTAAATATCTTACGCAACTTAAGTTTATTATCTGCTGACTTCCAAAAACTATAATTTTATTCTACCAAAAGAGGAAAAAGTGAATTTTTTAATGAAAGCATATATTTTCAGGCTTCTATCATCAAGTTATTCTATCATGTCATTCTTCTTGCTAATAACATGGGCAGTGCTTGACAAGTACAGCCACCTTGCTCTTAGCATTTTCCATCCTTCTAACCAGAATATAAACGCCAAAATTGCAGCCACAGGAACTCAGAAAACACTGGCAGACCAGAGACACACGGCACATTAAATTATAACAAATGGGGCAAGGGAAGCTTCATCAAAATGAAATCCATGATTCCCTCAAAATCATCAAGTGGTGCTGTTATTTGGATAATGCCAACCACAGGCAGACAGCAGAACACACAAAAGACTGCTTTGGATTAGAAACTCCCTGACTCTGCTGAACAGCCCAGAAGTCAACTGACCCTCAGCACCCCAGGGACTGTGGTTAATATCCACTGCAGCCAGCTGGGTCAGGAGGGTTTCTGTATTGGGCACTAGGAAATGTCGTAGCCTCTGCCTATCCAGCTACCCAGACGATGCTCGGGAGCTACATGGTTCTTTGTGTCTGGAAGACAAGGTGACAATTACAACGATTTAACATCATGGAGCAGATTTGCTTCACTGAATTACACCATGCATTGGGGTTTTCAGGGAAAAGCTTCCCAAGGTTTTTCATTGTTTTGCCTTGCATTACAAAAAGCTAGGTATTTGAGAGCTGATAACAATTAGGGGGAAAAAAAATCATTGTACCATTTTTTTAAAGAGACCAAACAAAAAGGGTTTGGAATTGTTTTTCTAAGATGTAGAATATCAGAGCCTGAAAGGACCTTAAAGATCATCTTGTCTACTGGCATCACTCATTTTAAAGAGAGGAAACAGGGAAGGTATATAGCCCAAAGTCACATAGCTAGTAAGTAGTGGAGTCTGATTAAACCAGGACTCAATATTCTTTGGAAATATCAGGCTGCCTCCCGTAGTTATTTTTATTTGCTACTGTTGGTAATGACCCATGAACATAAACACACACACACACACACACACACACACACACACTCCCTCATTCTTTGCCAAGTTTAGAGAAGGAGATAACAAAGTAATGCGGAAAGGATCCAAGGATCTTCAATTTACAACTGGCAGGAATCTTGTAGAACACCAATCAAACCCTTTCATTTTGTAACTGAAGAAACTGAGGCCTGAAGGTTAAGTGACACGCCCAGGACACTGGGAGTGGGAAAATAGATTGTAACCCTAGTTCAGTCAAATATCTTTGGTAAAATCACAGTGATTGGGTTTTGATCCAACAATTCAATTCAACAATCAATTATTGTGAATATAATCTATTTTTGATGATATGGATACAAAGGCAAAACTTTTTTTTTTAATCTGTCCCTGCCCTCAAAAAAGGCTCTTCATGTGTAAAATATAAACTAGCTCTAAGCTTCTAAAAGCAGAGAGGGGGGTGGGGAGGAGGGGAGAGGGAAATGGAGAGGGAGAAAGAAGTTGCTTTGGGAATGTATTAAACTTCCCATATTTTTATCACTCTAATTTCCAAATATGTCCCTCTCCTTCCCCTAGCCAGAGATTCACCCCTTGGACCAAAAACATAAATTAAAAAAAAGAAAGAAAAGTAGTTGTCCTCCTAATCCACGCATTATCTGAGTCTGAAAGCATATGCAATGTTCCACACCTATGTCCCCTAACTCTATCTTCTTCAGGGACATGCTCAGTCAATTTAATTATACTGACCTCAATTTCTGTCTTTATTATGGTTTTTTATTTGTATTTTTGTAGTCATCATGTACATTGTGTTTCCCTAACTTTTTGAAGAAAATAATCTCAGAAGTTTTTAACCTGGAATCTGGCAACATTTTAAATATTTTGATAATAGTATTTTCATATAATTGCTTTCCTTTGTAATCCTATGACTTTTATTTTGTGAATTTAATAACATCCTTCTAGGAAGGAGTCCATAGGTTTCACCAAAAAAGCCTACAACACACGAATATAAAATGCCTACTCTAGTCTATTCCTCTGCCTCCAGGCAATGTCAAGCATTGAACTGAATGCTTGAAATGAATGCCAAGCATTCCAGAAAGATGGTGTTCCACGGAAGGCAAAGTTAATAGCCTTTAGTGATACATTCCAGGGTCTCACATAACTCTCACATAACCCTCACATAACCAAGAGAAATGAGTGAAAGCAAGCTGAAAATGAGATGTTATACTGAGTATTTTAATCAATACATGGATCTCATCTTGACATTGCAAACCACCAACATGGCCTTTTAACGTGGCCAAGTGGAGAGGAGACGTAAGCTTTCAACCAGGGACTGTAACATTGGATCCATCTTATAATTCAGTGACTGTTCACTGAGAGTTCTTGGTCCTAAGGTTTCCTCTTTGTCCTCATTATTATTGAGCACATGTGCTGTGCTAAGCAAGAAGAATCATAGTATTTACAATGGAGATCATCTGATCCTCTCATTTCACAGATGTAGTAAACTGAGGTCCGAAGGTAAAATAATTTACTCATAGTCACTTGGTAGTACACCATCGAGCCAACATTTGAAGGTAGGCTCTCTGATTCCAAATCAATACACACTCCACTCTACTGTCATGTCT
Organism: Vombatus ursinus; assembly: GCF_900497805.2. Taxonomy (NCBI): domain Eukaryota; kingdom Metazoa; phylum Chordata; class Mammalia; order Diprotodontia; family Vombatidae; genus Vombatus; species Vombatus ursinus. Next base: position 18,523,932 of record NW_020954652.1, read on the forward strand.
GTAAAATGTACATTGATGACACTTTCCCCAAAATTCCAGACCAACCAGCCTACCTCAATTTCCCAATGTCATAAGACATCATATTGATACTTAGCTTTCATATTTTCTCATGAATATTGATGTGAACAAATTTGAAACTTTGAAATATCCACAGTTTTATTGGTTTGGATAATCTAGGTCATAACGCATCTATTCTTTTTCCTTTTTTGTTGTTATCCTACACTATACACCTAATTGTTTCTTTTACTCCCACCACATTCATTTCCCGACATACTCCTAACAGGCACTGAATACTCCCTTAAAAGAAAAAAGTTAAATAAAATAGCCAAAGGCAAAATGTGACATTGTATAGCACACTTGACACCCATGGGTAAGCAATTTAACAACACTGTTTCAATTTTCCTATGTTTAAAATAAAGCTCATAATACTTGTATTCCCTATCTAGTACAATTATGAGGAAGGTGCTTTGTCCAACTTCAAATTGCTATACAGGCTGTCCCAAAAGTCTCAGTGCAGTTTTAAGCCTTATATTAAAACTATAAGGCTTAAAACTGCACTGAGACTTTTGGGACAGCCTGTATAAAACAAGTTAGTAATATTACTTATTGCCAAAGGCTAATTAGTGGCAGGAATAAGGCTCCCTGATTTCAATTTAAGGATCCTTTCCCCTATACTACGCCCCATCATATCTAAAGAGTAGTGAGATAATAGAAGCCAACATATTATTTTGACATCCCAGGAGCTCTGGGAGAAGCAGCAACACCAATATGAGGGACAAAGTGATGACTCTGAAATTTCTTATCATGAAAGGGAGCTATTTACCAATATGCTTTACAAGAGTAAGATGAGAGCCCCTGTTAGCTGGCAAGAATGACTTCTGTATATCACACACTGGAGGCAGTGAGCCAAGATTAAAAAGAGGGTACCAAGTTGTTATGGTAACTAAACTGTGACTTATTCCATAAAACATTGGCTTTTTCATCCCGGGGCTTGTGTTTGGAATTCAATTCGAGTCAGCGGTCCCCACTCAAAGCCAAGCAACTATAGCCCACAATCACATCCCCATCATCTTCATTCCATTAGCTCCACAACTGATAAACCTTCACTTGAAATAGAGAGCTGAGCTTCCACAAAATAGGAAGCCTGAGAGCAGCCCCATTGCAAGCATGTTTCAGCATGAGCTCAAAGTCCACTGGCATCATAGCAGGGTGGCCAGAGCTGCACAGCTCTCTATGGAAGTGAATAAAGCACAATGGGAATGTCCTAGAGACCAGAGCTTCAAGCAATGGTCTCAGGTAGTGCAGTTAATTACCTGCACTGTTTCTACATGATGTATTGATGAGGTTGAATAGTGGTATCTGAAGACTGGGTTTGATCACTAGAGTCAGTAGCCATTGCTATTATAAGTATCCAAGGGGGTTAAATTGGAGATAGGGCTAGGATAAGCAATTTAGGCTTAAGCAAGAATCAGTTCAGGTCCAGGGATGGAAGGTGTGATAACCTAGTTGGTGTCTCAAGAGAAGCTATGATCACTGCTCAGTTCCCTCCCCAATCCTTGCTTGGTAGGAAAGTGGCAACATTCTAGGGATTTATAACTGATCATCTGGGACTGGAGTAGACTGGAGTAGACTGGCCTGGTGAAGGGAGGGTTGCACTGAAGGAGAAAGGAGGATAATGAAGAAGACGTAACTACAGCTAAAAGATAAACAGAAGTTTGGCTCCCAAAGATGTGGGACTGAAATAAAATACAAGATATGTGGGGGAGGAGGAAACACAAGCATTGATGAAGCAGCAGAGAGATTCAATAAGGCAGCTGGAGCAGAAAGCAAGCATCAGAGACTTAAAGCTGGAAGAGAGCTTGTAGATCATTTACTCTCCTCCACCATCTCATATATGTATGTGTGTGTATATATATATATATGTATGTATGTATATATATACATACATATACACATACATACACATACATACATTTTGTTTTTGTTTTCACAATTCATTTACTTCATCTTGAGTTCCAAATGCCTCCCACAAGTCCCTTCTCCACCTATAGAGAAGGCAGGAAAGATCGCAGCTTAAAAAGGTCAAGGTCTCCCACTGCACCTGAGGTCACCTCCAGTCATCCTGACTTTTGTCTTGCCACTGGACTCAAATGACCCCGGAGGAGAGAGCGAGGCTGATGACTTTGCACAGCCCTGCCTCACTTCAATCTAATTCATTTGCAAGTAAAGACATCATCCTCCTGATGTCATTGGTCCTCTTAAAGAATGAAGGACAAACAACATCGAGAAGGCAACTAATATGATACCCCATTACATGTGAAGCCATGCAAAATATATTTCCATGTTAGCCATGTTACCAAAAAAAGGAAAGAAATAAAGAAAAAATATTAAAGTGAAAGAAATATGCTTCAATTTGCATTCAGAGTCCATCAGTTCTCTCTCTAGAGGTGGATAGCATTTTTCATCATAAATCTTCTGGAATCACATGATCATTGTATTAATGAATTGCTGAGTCTTTCATAGTTGATTATTATTACAAAATTGTTGTTACTGTGTACAATGTTCTCCCAGTTCTGCTCACTTCATTTTCCATCAACCCATATAAGTCTTCCCAGACTTTTCTGAAACCATCCCCTTTGTCAATTCTTACAGTACAACAGTATTCTATCACAATTATACACCACAACTTGTTCAGCCATTCCCCAATTAACAGGCATCCCCTCAGTTTCTAATTCTGTGCCACCACAAAAAAAGTTGCTATAAATAACCTTTGTTTGCCTCAGTTTCCTCAGTTGTAAAATGAGGATAATAACAGCACCTACCTTTCAGGATAAAATAATATCTGTTAAGCACCTAGCACAGTGCCTGGCATATAATAGGCACTATGTGTTAGCTACTACTACATATATATCCTTTTTCTTTTATCTTATTAGGATACAGACTTAAGATTAATAGTTCTGAGTCAAAGGGCATGCAGAGTTTTATAGCCTTTTTGACATAGTTTCAAATTGTTCTGCAGAATGGTTGGACCAGTTCACGACTCCACCAACAGTGCATTAGTGTCCCTATTTTTCTGCAGCATCTATCTTTTCCTTTTCTGTCATGTCAGCTGATCTGATAAGTGTGAGATTATGCTTCAGAAGTATTTTAATTTGCATTTCTCTATTTATTAGATACATTTTAAGGATGTGAAAAAAGGCACAGAGATGAAATAACATCATCATCATTTTAATATAGTTAGCATTTATACAGCATTCTAGGGTTTGCAAAGCTCTTTATCTCATTTAAGCTCACAACAGCCCTGGAAGGTAAGTGTCATTATCATGTCCATTTTACAGATTCAGGTAATGGAGGCTAGAGAAGGCTAAGTAACTTGAACAGAGTCACACAATGGAGGCAATATTCAAACTCAGTCAATTCCAGCACTCTACTCATTGTACCATTTATCTACCTCAAGGTCATATGGGTAGTAGGTGGCAGAGCCAAGACCTTTCACTCCAAATTTGACAGTACCATAACCCCCAAAGATGCAATAACAAAATCATTGCAGCAGAAATGGAGAAAAGTTAGACTGGGAAATTTAGCAGGTATATAAATCTAGGGAGTGCTGTGTAGTGGCAAAATGTCTGGTTGCCCTGGAAAATTCTTTGACTAACTAACATACTTTCTTTTCTCATGAAGAATGCTCCCCCATAAATATATTGCCTTCAGAACTCTACTCAGGCCAGATGAACTATCTTCAACACAGTCCAAAGTTATGTCCACACAATCGGGGTAGACAAATGCATCCAGAAATTCTCCTGCATTTATAAAGGATGGCCTCTGAAGTGAAGTTTGTTTGACTGGCATATTTCACAGAATTAAGGAGTTGGAAAAAAAAAGCCTCAGAGGTCATTACTCTAACACTCTAACCCATCCATCTTCTCTAAATCACTTATTCATGTTTGTATATTTAAAATAATAGAATTTCAGAACCAAAAAGGGATGATAAGATCCCTTTTGGGAGATTTTATTATTTTCTATTATTATCCATCAATGGCTTCATTTTAGAGTTAAGGAAACTGAGTATCAGGGAAATGAAATGATTTACCTACAGTTACATAGCCAGTTTTTGGCAGAGCTAAAATGACAAGCCAGATCTCCAGGTCTCCCAAATCCAGTGGTCTTTCCGCTATGCTAGGCTATCTTATATTATTATCCTCCTTTTATAGATGAGGAAACTGATAAGTAGAGTTGCTGAGTGACTCACCCAATGTTCACAGAGGTAGCATAAAGGCCTAATTCTCTTGTAGCTACAAAGGTCCAGATAACCATTTTATTACTAGGTTTCAAGTTGCTAACAACCAGAATGCCTCTATACATCTCTGTAAGAAGGCAAGCAAACCTAAGCAGGTCTATCATTTGCCTGGAGCAGTGTTCACTTATGGTAAAATGTGTTGTTTTGCTGAGAACAGTGAGCTGGTCTCATTCGCCTTGGGTCAGGTCTAAGATCACTGAGCTGTCAAAGACAGATAGTCTCAAATGAGTAAGCAGCCTCCAGCTACTCCTAAAGGAGCTGGAGAACCTTTCTGGTGCAATGGTGATAAAAAATTCAGATGCAGAGAAAGTCTCAGAGGACATTTTCCCTTTCTTCTTTCTAGTCTCATCCAGTGTTCATTGGATGATGGAATAATAGAGAGTTTCAAGATTGTATGCCTACCATGGAGTCCTGTGACATGGGTTCACCCCATTCCCACAATAGTATAGGGCAGTTTTAATGGGGGAGGACAATATAGGTGGGCAGCTCACATTCTAATGGAGGAGACAACATGCAAACAATTAAGTACTTATAAGATATATGTATGTATGTACATATGTATGTTTGCATGTATTTAGTGTAAATGGAAAATGCTTTCAGAGGGAAGGTACTAACATGGAAAGGAGAGTGGAATGAGGTGAGGGAGAGACCAGAAAAGGCCTCCTGTAGAAGGTTGGATTTGAACTGGAGACTTTAAAGGAAGTCAAGGAAGCCAAGAGAAACAAGAAAGGAGAACATCTGAGGCACAGAAAACATTGAAGAGACATGGAATTGGGGAGACAAAAATGGGAAAGATAGGAAGGAACACTTTGGAAAAGGTTTTAAAAGCTCAACAGAAGAGTGTATATTTGATCTTGGAGGTAACAGAGAGCCACCGCAATTGATTAAGTAGGGAGGCAGGATTTGACATGGTCAGACCCCTAAAGGAAGATCACTTTGGCAACTGAATGGAGGATGAATTGACATGGGGAGAGACTTGAGGCAGGAAGAAGAGTTAAAAAGCTATTTCAGCAATCCAGGTGAGAGCTGACAAAGGCCTGCACCAAAATGGTCTCTACATGAGTAGAGATAAGTGGAAATATAGGAGGCATGTTGTAAATTCTGCTAGCTAAATTGTCAGAAAGAGAAACAAATGTTATAATAAATACCAGTCAACCCATTTTCAATGCAACTAGAATTATGGACTCCTATGCCTCCAATAAAATACTAAATCATTCCCAATATGGAGCACATTGTCTATTTTTGCTATATTCCTTTATTTCAGGGTAAACCCTAAGAGTGAAAAGGAACAGAAAGATGCTAACAGGATCACTGGGATGAAAGAGCAATGAAAAGATTATCTTCCTAAGCATGTAAACCCCCTGTGAGTAGGGATTGTTTCATTCTATGCTCTGCACCTAGCATAGTTTCTGGCTTATAGGGAGTGCTCAATAAATGTTTATTGATAGATTATTGGTTGAGAGTCCTGAGCCTACAAGGTATGCAAGGACAGTAACAGAGTCCCTGACAAGGCCAGGTTGGTGCGAAATCCATTCACTGACTTTCAAAGACTCTATAAGATTTGATGAGGAAGTTTGTTCATTTACACAGAGCAGTGAGTTCATGTAGACAAGTGTTGAGTTTTTGATTTTGGGGAAGAATTTCTAGTTCCACTCATTTCCTACAAAGCATTTTCATATGTTCCCATTCATTTTTGAAAGCACTGGGCACAGTTTCAAAAAAATATTTAACAAAAGAAATAAAGAACAGGAGTGTGCTGGTTATTCTTCACATACAACTAGCAACCAGTGAGGTCAGTGGGAGGATCCTGAGGCCAGAACTTGGCCCAAGGCACACAGGCTAAACACGGTAAAAATCCAATACTCCTCAAAGGATTTTTCCTTGAGAAGAAATCCCAGGCAGGGCGGTGGCCTGATATAATAATCCCTCCCTAGTCATTTATTTGGCAGGATAACCTGACCTGCTTTATGTAATTAACTGATTAAATGTGTGATGTTTGATTAGGGCCCAACTACACAAACTGAGCCCGAGACTGGCAGAAACATTTAAATACTTTTGATTGACACTGTTTGTGTTGAGGATAATGCGTCTTTTTTGAATGAGAGTAAACATTCATATTTACATAATTTCAGCACCTATAATCACACATTAATACAAGCTCTCCTCCCCCCAAAGCATAAGAATCAAGTTCCACAGTGTGGTGCCATGAAAGGACTATGGAATTCAGAACTGGAGAACCTGGGTTCAAATCTGGTCCTGCTGCTTTCTAGTTGTGTGCTCTTGGGCAAGTCACTCTATGGGCCTCAGTTTCTTCATCTGTAAAATGAAAGGCTGCCCCAAATGACCTCTATAAATTACACTCCAACTAAAAATGGGATGCTAGGAATGTCATGTTATATCTCTAAGGCTAGAATTAAGAAATTAGAATACCCTTGATATGTTTCTGTTCTCTGCTTCCCCCCCCCAGAAGAAAGGCATCACATGATCTCATACTCTACTACTACCTCGTTATTTTGAGCTCCAAGAGGACAGGGACCATGTGTTATGAGGTCTTTGTGTCTCTACCACTGTGTAAAGGAAGCATTCTGAATATTACTATTGTTATTATTATTTTGGGAGAGTGTAGAACTACGATTTCATCAGTGACAATATAGGGAATTCCTAGTGTGAAAACTGCCTACACAGACACGGACTACCAACTCCTCTGTCATCTATTGTCTTAGAAGGTTGTCTAGGCCATTAAGTCAAGTGACTTGCACATAGTCACAAAGCTAGTATGTCTCAGAAAAAGAACTTGAACTTGGTTTTACCAAGTCTAAGGTTTCCCCTTCTGTACACACTGCATCTGCTCTGTACACACAGTAAGGGAGCCTAATGTCAGCTGCCATTTGTTGAAATTTTTGGTATTAAAAGCAAGAAGGCTTGACTCCATTCTATAGATGCAAAAGGAAAAACTAGAAGGGCTTCTCTGAAGACACTCCACAATTCAAGACTGGTGTGTAAAATGTATAGCAACAAGTCAGATCTAAATATTACTTTTAGGTTTGAAAAGCCCTTTATAAGGTCTTTCTAACTACTCCATGAGGGATCAAGTGCAAGTATTACTTACCCCTATTTTATAAATAGGGAAATTGAGGGGCTCTGAACTGTCAGTTCTGAGACAGGATTTGAACCCATGGCTTCCATGTCTTGCCCTCTTTCTACTACATTGGTTGCCTCTTGGTTTCTATTTCACTGGCAAGGAGGAAGGATGTATATATTTTTTTTCTCAACTGTATCTACCTTCAATGTCATAGGTACTTAACTGTGATACTTCCTTGATATCAGCTCAGATTATAGTCAAGAAACTTCAATGGGCATATGTTAAGTGCCTACTAGAAACAAGTCACTATGCTTAGTTCTGGGAATACAAAGGGAAATATGAAATAGCTGCTACATTCAAAGAAGCTTACATTCTAGTAGGGGCAGTGGCAGAGATACAATATATACACAGAGAAGTAAGTACAAGATAACATGAAAACAGTCTTAACAATTGTAGGGACTGGAGAAGACACTTTTGAGGAAATAGCTCCTGAGAGAAGCCTTAAAGGAAGAGAAGGATTCAGACAAGCAGATTTGGGGAGAGAATACATTTCCAGGTATTCGAAGTGGTAGGTGAGAGGTTCAATATGTGTCACAGGCAGGATTTGAACCCAGATCTTCCTGGTTTCAAAGTCAACTCTGCATACCAATTTACCTCATCTACTTAACATACAAGAGCTATAATACATAAAAGTGCTTCAAAAAGTTGAAAGCATTCTACAAATGTAATTAGCAATCTCTATTAATTCTGAACTGTCACAGGAATAACTTGCTTCTCTAAAAGGAAAGAAATGTCCTTTGTTACAGATAGTGGAAATAACAAATTATATCTTATAAATTAGTTCAAATCCTTCCTTATTAGCTATATAACTATCCAAATCACTTAAACTCACTGAGCCTCAGTTTCCTCAATTGTAGAATGGGGATAACAATAGCATCAACCTCACAGAGTTATTCTGAAGATAGAATAATATAATGTATTTAAAGTGTTTTGTTTTAAAGCTCTACATAATTGAGACTTGTTATTTAAATGCTACTTTTTTTTAAAAAAGGAGGGAAGAAAATATGCATTTATCAAGCACCCATTATGGTCCAGGACTGTGCTAAGGGCTTCACAAATATTATCTCATTTGATCCTCACAACAACCCTTCGAGGTGGTAGTTTTTATTATGCCCATTTTATAATAGAAGAAACTCAGACAAACAGACATTGTGACTTGCTCAAAGTCACATGGCTAGTAATTGTCTACAGCTGGATTTAAACTCAGCTCTTTCTGATTCCAGGCCCAGTGCCCTATCCGCTGCACCACCAGCTGCCTAAAAAACGATAAGAGATACAGATCTGACTCTGAACACATTTGGAGCTACATGGAGTTCCAAGCTATTAGAAACCCTAGTTTCCTCACTGAGGTCATATGATCCTGATCATAAGCAATTTAAAATTACCAGCATTTTCACAGCTGGTTATTGTAAAGCATCAACAGTCTCAGGCTGAAAAAAACAGGCCTATATGCCTAGACCATCACTAAGACAGGCTGCAAGAGAATCTGCCTTCCTATATGAGGTGAATGTCTTTCAAAAGAAGAAGCTAAGAGCTCCCCACAGTATAATCACATTCCCTTAGAAATACAAGCAATTAATTAATCATGAGTTAATTGTCAGAACTTTCCCATTTTGGTTTGATCACTATAGCTCTAAATGACCAACGCCATTTCTATAATATAGGAAAGAACTGCTTAATCATTAGAAATAGAAACTGGCAGTCAAAGTCTTTTATCTTCAATTATCTTATTCCTCTTCAGACAGCAAAGCCTAGCGCATGTACAAAATTTGGAAATAGTCAAAGACTCAAAGAATAGAAATGTATACAACTAGATAACACAGCATGGTATAATAATCCACCATTCATCAATGTGATGAGAACACAGGGTATTCTTCTGATTGGTTCTCAATGGCTGCCTGGGCTGCCTCAAAGTTGAATAGTGCCTGAGAATCAATAGGGAATGACTCATGTTAAAGGAACCTTCCCACTCTGGTCTATCACAGTGAGAGGTGCAAAGAGCTTGACAAAAGGCCAGGACACATTCCAGCTCCATGGGAATTATCAGCTTCTTACACAGGTTCATACCCTATAATCTCATCAAGTGGATTGGGTGACTGACTCATCATATTGATCTCCAAGAAGATCTCTTGATTACCCTTATTGCAAAGGAAAGAGCTCAGACTTAGGCATCAAGAAACATGGGTTATAGCAATGGCCCTGCTACTACACAGCTGAGTGGATTGGGCAAATTGCTCCCTCATCCTTTGGGGCCTCAGTTTCCTCATCTGTAAAATAAAGGAATTGAACGACATAATCTCTGTGCCTCTGAGTCCTCCTTCATCTGTAAAATGTAGAACTTGGGCTCAAAGGTGTATAAGGGCCCTTCCAACTCTAAATCTATGACCCTATTTTCCTATACTTTCTAAGGTCCTTTCCAGATCTGTCTCTTAGATTCTATCCATAAAATAATCTTTCCTATATGGTGTACTCATTGTGTACAAATAAAGAAACATACCGGTTTAGTGATTGAAATCTAAATCAATTGTTGTTATTTATTTGCCAAGCATGACAGGGTGGAAATAAACATGGTATTGCTGTTCTGATGATTAGAATTCACCCAATTTATCCTTCACTGCATAAATGCAGGGATTCAATCTCTGCTTTCAATATGGTTCATGTGAAATAAATAAATAATTGTTTGTACCACCGACAAACAGCAAAATATCATTCTGAACTGCACAAAGAAACATAATGAAATGTTTACATCTACAAGCAAGGTCATCTTTTTAATTCATGGAATTTACCCAATGCCTGGATTGAATGTTGTGTGCAAGACACTCCAAATGAATCTACATGGCTTTCCAATGAGACCTATAAGCCCAGGTTCAGAAAACAATTAGAAGACTGACTGAAAACCTAGAGGTAACTGCTCCAATTTGCCTTTTTGAGCAAGTGAGGTGAATGAAGTATTTCCCCAGGCTAGGTAGGAATTACTTGGAGAGCAATTGGCTTTCCCCAAATTTATTTGAACGACAACTGAAAGCACCAAGTGAAATAAATAATATTGGCCAGCCAAAGGTTAATTTTTTAAGGACTTTAATGTATGATTACCACCCACTTCTTTTCCATTAACACCACCAACTCCTCCTTGTCATTCAAACACTCCTCTCTAGACCCATGCCTTCCTTTAGACCCACGGATACACATGATTGCAAAGCAGCAATTAGTCAGCACTCAATATGCTAAGAGCCATTGTGCAGAAAGAAACAGGGTCTGCCCTCTGCTCTGTTGTACTCTACGTACTGACCCAATGGGAGATCCAGGAAGAAGGCCAGATAGGAGGATTCTGACATCATTTAGAGCAATCTCTAAGTCATTAGTTGGTCTGTTTAGAATCAGTCTCTTCTAATTCAAGAGACATAGGATTTGCACAGTCGATGCAAACTCTATACTTTAAAAACCACTCCTAGGCTCACCAAAAAAAAAAAAGGCAATAATTATCTTAAAAGTTTGTTGAAGGTAACAGTGACAATGCTTTGGTTATACTCTCAGTTTTGCAAATTAGCAAAGGAAAAAACAATTACTCAATTAACCAACCAAATCTTAAATGCACTAAGAGCAGAAAGCCCCAATCTGTTCCTAGTCCCATAAATATATGATTTCCATATCACTACACAAAGGGGCTCAACATATACATTGTGTGAAAAGGAGAGATTCTCATCTATGTATAACTGTCCTTGTTCTTTCAGAATTCATATGACTTCTTTTTTTGTTTTCAAAACAAATGTATAAATCATTACTTAAGCACCTTTTATTTTCTGATGGAGAACCCAAGTCTAGTTAGGTTAGTCAAAGCAAAATCAGAATTAGGACTTGAAGTGAACTCAGGTACTGATGATGACATGCTGAGCCATCTGGGCACACAAGTGGTTTCCAAGTGGATCAATCAAATGCACATACAAGAGTTTCTTGGCACCTGTACTTCACCCATGGCTATTTGGCTCCATAGAGTTCAAACAGCACAATGGAATTACAATCCATGGACCTGGTTCAAATCCTGGCTGTTTATTACTTGCATCATCTTGGGAAAGTCACTTGGGCTTTCTAGGTCTCAATTCTCTTAGCTGAAAAGGAAAATGAGGAGTTTGGACTAGATGGTCCCTAAGGTCCCCCCAGCCCCCAAATCTGTGATCTTTAAATCACAGTAAGTTTTTCCTCTTCAGGTCTTCAGTCAGTTAGCAAAAAAGTATTTATTTGGCATCAACAATGTTTGAGGTACTAAAGATGCAAAGATTGACAGTCCTTGCCTTCAGGAAGAGAGAGATGACAGGCACATATAATACTACATATGAAATTAATACAAGGTAATTGGGGGGGAGGGGAAGGGTACTAGTAGGTAAAGCCCAATGCAGCATATCAGTGGAGCCTCTGCTTTCAGGTGTTTCCATTGTCAAATTCTTTATGGTTTTAGATGTGACACTCACTTCTGGGATACTTCCCCAGAGTGTGGATACTATCTTAAGTTTCAAAGGGTACCTTGTAGATACCAACTACTAAAATGAGAGTTCATCAGCCCCCACAAGTACACTTTACATTAACGGCCAGTCACTAAACACTATTAGCTCCTAACAAAGACATCTACCAAGATGACAAGGTAAGAAGAGCAGCAAAAAACACCACAAGCATAAACCTGGGGTGCATTCTCCCACTAAAACACATGGCATCCATGGGAAGAGTAGGTATAACCTTGTAGTACAATTTTACAATTTTAGTGAGATATACCTGTAGAAAACATTTGTAGCCAAGGGTCCTAACTTTCTATTATTTCAAGGGTTCTATGTCTTATCTCTCCTAATTCAGTGCTCAGAAAATTTTCCCATGGGTTTAATACCTCTTTTGGACAGATTGATTATCTAGGATTCCAGGATCATTTCTCTCAGTTCAAGTCCTAATTGCTAGGGCTAGGTCTCTTAAATTCATAACTGTCTCTCCTCTTTTGTTGCCAGAAGTCTCACTCCTTGAAGTTGCTTCTAGGATCAAAAAATAAATAAATAAATAAATAAATGAATAAAGACCTCTCTGCATTTATGTGTTTCCAGCACATGTGTTTGTTTCCGCTCTTTCAATTGGACTTTGAACTATTTTTTTTTTTTGGACTAGGTAAAAAAAAAGCCATCCTTTGCCTCATTTTTAACCTAACCTTAATCACTGAATGGGTGTTGCCTCAGAAAACCCGAGACCTGGAAAACAACTTAATAAGGCCAAGGTCTCCCACTGCACCCAGATCTCCAGTCATTCTGATCTATATCTTGCCACTGGACTCAGATGGCTCCAGAGGAGAAAGTGAGGCTAGTGACTTTGCACAGCCCTGCTTCACTTAAAACCAAATCACTTGCAAGTCATGACATCACCTTCCTGATGTCATGGTCCTCTTCGAGAATGAGGGACAAACAACAACAAGAATTCTGTCTAATTGACTCTAAAACTACTAAATGGGGGTTTGGAGGGGTGAGGAGGGGGGTTCTCTGAGCAAGTACTTTTATGTTAGATAAAATTACTGATGGAGAAGGTGAAGAGATGAGTTCTTCCCAGATTATATTTTAGCTCTTGTACTGTTAGCTCAGTTCTGCTCAAGGTTTAACTATTTAAAACCGCCAGGGACATGGTCACATGCTTCTGTTAATCCAACGCCTAGACTCCCTTTAATTCCATCAGAGAAAGGTGTTAGCACTTCATAAAGGGATAACATGTTGTTAACATATTAATATATTTACATTCATTAAAATCTAATAATTTGTGATTATATCTGGTAACTATATCCACAGGGTTGGGGGAGGGGTGGAAAGATGAAGAGAATCAGATTCTCCCTCCTCTAAATACGGATCACAGAAAATGAGGATTCTATGTGCATACATGCCACCAGGCAGTAATTCTTACTATGGGTGGAAAAATTCAATAACATCACCTAAAGTTGACTAATCTCCATATCACACACATTTCACATTTCCTAAAATATCGTTCCATTTTCAGTCTAGCCCACAGCTAACTTTCTATCCATCCTTCCTGGGGTATGTAAAGCAAAAACCTATCTTGTATTTTAAGGAATATTCAATGTTTCTCTCATACTACAAAGTTTCAAAACAAGTAAGCAAATAGCATAGAGCTTAAAAGAATATGGGCTGCAACTGTCCTCACATTCAATTCAGATTTATAACCAGTGATGATGTTGGAAGGATATAGGACAACATCTACAAAGACAACCCAAACACTACCACATCTTACCAATAGGCAATGCGCGTGATTTTAAAGTAAGAAAATCAAAGTATTTATACAAATGCTTTCTACCCCACCAATGACTCTTTGAGTACCTGGTTTCTTTTGCCCTATTTTCTGCAGATATGACCATTTGCATAGGGTTTTATCCTGGTTGTGAATCTATGTGAAATGCAAAAGAAACTTATGAGGCCACATGAACACAGATGAAGAATATGAAGAAATCAAAGAAATATTGGGAGACACAGAAGTAATCCAGAGTGAAGGCAGTTAATAACGATGATGGTGGTGGTGATGATTATAATAGCCAACATTCACATAGCACTTTCAGGCTTGCAAAGTATTACCTCATCTGATTCTCACAACAACCCTTAGATATAGGTGCCATTATTAAGCCCATTTTACAGATTAGAGAATTGAGGCTAGATGGCATTAAGTGATTTGCCCAGGGTCATGTAATTAATAAATGCCTGAGACAAGATTCCAAGTCAGATATTCTTGACTCCAAATCTAGTACATAACTATTTCAAGGGATAGTAACAAAATACGAGCTAAATTTTTAAAAAATGGTACTCTATTTTAAAAGAGAGAGTACTAGGATCACAAAAGAGTCAGACAGAACTAAAATGACTGAACAAGAAAATAAAATTTTTTGAGGAAGTATACTTTATGGTTACTAGCTGTGTCAAAAAAATGTAACATTTTTAAAAGAAGCTTCTGAGTATGGAGCACATCAGCTCAAGAATAGGTATTCTCAGTGTGGGGAGCTGCACAGATGGCAGTTATCTAGGGATGCCCCCAGATAATTGGATTTGCAATTAGAAGGATAATCTGGATGAAAGATGTATTCAACTTCCTATCAGTGACTGCACTCATGGACATTTTCATTTTCCAGCTATCTTTATTCACATATTCTTCTTCCTCTGGCTACAGGGTCTCAATCTAACCCCAGGCCTCTACCCTCTGCATATTCTTAGAGAAGGTTCAGGAAGGGTTTTCCCTCCCAAAACAGTTTCATTTAGTTTATTCACCAAATTAACATTATAAACAATAATATTATTCATGATAGTTAGAATTTACATAGCCCTTTAAGTTTTAAAAAGTGTTTTTGGGGCAGCTAGGTGGCCCAGTGGATAGAGCACCAGCCCTGGAGTCAGGAGGACCTGAGTTCAAATCCAGCCTCAGACACATAACACTCACTAGCTGTGTGACCCTGGGCAAGTCACTTAACCCCAATTGCCCTCACCCCAAAAAAAGTGTTTTACATGTATTATTTCATTTGATCCTCAAAAAAACTCTAAGTTCAATACTATTATTATCCTCATTTTTACAGATAATGAAACTAGGGTGGAAAGAGTTAAGTGACTTGCCCAGGGTCCCACAGCTAATAAATGTTGGAATCAGAATTTTAACTACTGTCTTCCTCACTCCAAGACCAGTTCTGTCCATTGCAATGCTTCTAAAATTTTATTAACTTGAAATTATTTTAAAGATGGGTGGGAAGGGAATGTAGGGATAGGAAAAGACCCCATTTGTCAAGAAACAAAATTCAACCCATTTCCTAAGTTTATGATATGCATATCAGACCATACCTGAACACTGGTTTCTGATACCCTTTTATTCTGACCTTTCTCTCTAAAGGCAACTACCACTGATCGCAGCAGAATCAATAGAACAAGGGATGCTAATAAGAATTCTGCTGTGGATCAAGGGCACCACAAGGTACATGCTAAAAAAAAAAAAGGTAGCATTTAAATTTACATCACTGAGCAGAAACCACTCTATAGTGTTTTATTGCTATCAGAAAATAGCATAACTGTCCATCATAAGGTAGATGACTATAACTAGCCTATGGTATTGGTTTATGTTATAGTGGCTCTATACTGCTGTAAAACCAATCCTGAGTTTTTAGAGTTTGTGGACATGTTCTAAAATAACAGTTTATAGTTTCTAAACACCTTTGAAGGGACAAATCTACACTTGTAGAATTGGTTTGACCTTGAATACAGATACATGTATTGTCAGACAAAGGCATTCTTAAGGATGGCAGACATCTGTCACACAATGATAATATTCTTACACATCAGAAATATTAATGGACTCTGAAGGCATCAACTGCATCAGTGAAACCAGCAGGTGCTCAGGAAAAAGCCCTAGAATTCAGAGGTGCCCACAGACTAAGCCAGGGTCCCTAAACTTTGGAGCGAATAAACTATTGGTTTCTTACCTGACCTATACTCAAATGTAAGTTTGGCTCCGTGGGAATGGCCAAAATCATTGCCCACCACAGTCAATCTTCCCACACGCTGCCCCCTCCCCAATAGCATTTCGACTAGCAGAGTCAGAGAAAGGTCCCCATGTAGCAGCTGCATCCTGTTCCTTGGTTTGGTGCAGAGAATGCCTTCAACCAACAATTGACATGCTGGAAAATGGCAGCAAGGTGGTTCTGGCAGTCACTCCTAGTTTATGATCAAGTGGCTCACGCAGATTTACTTTTAGGAACCCCAGATAATATGACCCCAGCACACCACAATTACAATGGAGATAAATGCAGAGAAATCATCCCAGATCACAATTTACTGGAGTCTCTAAAGTCTTTCTTCTTGATAAAGCTATTAAAAATACTTCCTGTACCCTATTTTTTCATCCATTATCCCTATAAAGTAATGTGGCATTAACCTCTTTTCAAATTCAATCAGAGGAAGACTTATCCAGTTAAAACCTTAGATTCATGAGTCTCATTCAAGTTTCATTCTAAGGAATGAGTTTCACTCAAACCATGATTCCAGGAAAGGCAATCAAGAAAAATTACAATCTGTAGCATGGAGCTTAGGAAAAGAGAGTGTTAAAAAAAAAAAAAAAAGGTTCCCAAATTTTCTGGTGTAGGTAGGCTTGAGCTCCTAAGACAAGTAAATTTGCTACATAAATAGACATTTATCATACCAGAATCAACCTGAACCAACAATATTAGTCCTAAAGAGGAAAAAACCCAAGGTAACAGCAGAATTTCTAAAGTAGCTTCACATGACTTGAGAAGAATTCACTTATCTGCCTTAAATCCAATGGCCTACTCTGAGACTTACACACATCAAACATGTTCAGTAGAGTTTCAGGATTCCTTAATGTAGAATTCAGCATCTCTCTCAATTATGAAAATATATTGCAACTCAACCTTCTAGAGTATACTTGGACAATAATATTTTTGAAACCCTCCACAAGGGAATGGCAGCTGCAATGCCCTTTTTAAAAAACCCATTAGGACTAAATATAAATGAGAGGAAGAGAGAGAGAGACAGAGACAGAGACAGAGAGTCAGAGAGATTTAAGCTCCTCAAGAAAGAAGGCTTAAAAAACTTAGAAACCAAAAACCAGAGAAACCTGTATTCAAATACTGACTCTGAAATATACAAGGGTGTAAAGATCTGGCTGGAAATGGGACCTGGGAGGTCAGGTATTCCAAATCCCTCACTTTATATATGAGGTCACAGAAGTAGCATGCATCAAAGGTGGGATTTGGACCTAGGTCTTCTGATTCGATTGTCAAGTGCTCTATTGTTCTACGTTAATGATGCTGGCCAAGTCTCGATGTGCAATCAGTCAGTCAATAGACATTTATTAAGCACCTACTGTGGGCCAAGGCACTGTGTTAAGTTCTGGAGAAACAAAGAAAGGCAAAAGACTATCTTTGCTCTCAGAGAACACAATCTGATAGAGGAGACATGTAAACAATTATTTACAAACAAGCTGTTTATAGGCTAAATTGGAGATACACCTTGGAATGAAGAGAGGTCAAGAAAGGCTTCTTGTAGGTGGGATTTTAACTGGGAATTCAAGGAAGTCAGGGAAGCTAAAAAGAAGATATGAGGAGGAAGAATGCTCCAGGAAAGGGGGAGGAGGCAGCTGAGGACAATGCCCAGAGTCAAGAGATGGAGTACTTTGTTAGAAGAACAGCAAGAAAGTCAATGTCACTGCATCTCAGAATATGAAGGCAAGTGTGGGGGTGATGGGTGGTATAATGTGTGAGAAGATTGGAAAGGGTGGAGGGGGGAACAGGTTATTAAGGGCTTTGAATGGCAAAGAGAAGATTTTAAATTCAATCCTGAAGTTGACAGGGAGCCACTGAAGCTTATTGGATAAAAGGGTGATAGTCAGATCTGTACTTTAGATTTTAGCTATCAAAGATCATTTTGATAGCTAAGTGGAGGATGGACTGCAGTGGAGAGAAATTTGAGGCTTGGAGATTAGCCATCAGGTTATTTTAATAATCCATACATGAGATGATGAGGAACTGCACCATGGTGATAGCATTGCCAGGGAAGAGAGGAAGATCCATGAGAGATGTTACTAAAGGTAAAATTGGTAGGGTTTGGCAAGAGATTGGAAGTGAGGGGTAAGAGTAATCAAGGACTACATCTAGTTTGTGAGCCTAGATGACTGGAAGGATGGTGATACCTTTAATAGTAATAGGGAAGTTGGGAGGATTTAGGAAGGGGAAAGATATGAGTTCAATTCTGAACATGTGGAGTTTAAGATGGCTATGGGACAACCAGTTTGAGATGTTCAATAAGACAGCTGGAGATATAAGACCAAAGGTTATCAGAGAGCTTAGGGCTGAATAATCAAATTTAAAAATTATCATATCAAAGGCTATAGAGAAGTCAAGAAGGATGAGAAATAAGAAAAGGCCATTAGATTTGACAAGTAAGAGTAGCTCTAAAGAGAGCAATTTTGGTTGAATTAAGAGGATTCTAGAGAATTAAGAGAGCAAGAGGAAAGGAAGTAGAGGCATTGACTATAAATGGCCTTCTCAAGGAATTTCATCACAAATGAGAGGAGCGATGTAGGATGATTGCTAGTGGTAACGGATGCATGGGTCAAATGAAGGCTTTTTGAGGATGGAGAAGACATGGGCACATTTATAGGCTATAAGGAAGCAACCAGTAGACAAGTAAAGATTAAAGATGAGTGAGAGAGTAGGGATGGTAGAGGGAAAAGACAGGATAGTATGGAATCACTTGTATATGTAGGGCAATTTGACTTGGCAAAATCTATAAAACTCATATCATACTTATGAGCTAAAAGAGGTTTTATGAAAAAAATGCTATGTAAACCTTGATAACAGTTCAATATTTATACATTCCCTTATAACATAATTCTATCCCCACAATGGATAATAAAAATAATAACAACAGCATTTATATTATGTTTTTTAAGCTTGGAAAGCACTTTACATATATCATCTTATTTAATCATCATAGCAACCCTGAGAGGTAGGGACTATTATCTCCATTTTACAGAGGAAGAAACTGAGGGTGAGTCCCTTATACATCCTAGGGACTCAATTCAAGTGTTGAATGGATAACAGTTTACAGCACCTCATGGGCCAGCTAAGTGCCACTATTTTGAATTTATAAAACCTTTGAAAACTAAGCACTAAAAAGATAAAGAACATCATCTGATATTCTTAATAAAAAATATGCCAGATGAGACTTAAGCAGAGCAAACCAAAGCTATTGAATGGTCTCCAATATCTAAGCATATCTGTAACACATTCTTTTCCTCTAGAAACTGAATATCTGATTTGTTTTATTTATCTCCCAATCAAAACAGAAAAAAACTGACTTTTGTTCTTTATCAAATTTAATACTATTTCTTAACTTTTATATTACATATATCATATATGTATGTAATACATGCACACATGTGTGCATATGTACACATGTGTATATATCCATTGTTTACATGCACTGTGCATGTCTATATATGTCTCTCTTTGTGTGTATAAAGTGGTTAGTTCATTAACTTTATCCTTCAGTTCTAGATGAAGTCACTTACGTGGCCCTAAAAAAGGAATTTCTAAACAATTGTTCATTGACTTATAGAACAGTCCCACATGATGCTTCAAAGGGCAAACATGTATGCCAAAGGCCAAAAAGAATCAATTTCAATTCCCAAGTGAACATTATACTGGTATGGATCAGTAAAAGCTATCAATCACCTTATACCTTAAGAAACTTGATTCTAAAAAAAAATTATCTTAGGGCAAAAGTCTAATTTGCTCCCCTTCCTGAAGTATCAGACAGGAAAAGTACAAAAACCTTACACTCCATACCAAAACATAATACCTTGAACATAGCACTTTCATAATTTTTTTTTAAATCAAGGACTCATAAATAAGAAATATCACTGCAATATGCTAACAGATGGCTGGCTTGTTTTTCCAAACTGTTTATCAACTTCCTACAGGTTTCTATCTATGAAGCTCTTAGGAATAGTTGGTTTTGCTAGATGGAGCTCTATAGTATCTGTAAGGAGAGGGACTAGCTCTATGACTTCATTGGTATATAGAACTCCCAAAAGCCGAAAATCCCTTAAGATGGTGAAGGCCGGTAGAGAGATAGGATGAGGGAGACCAATAGAGAGCTCAAGTCAATACACAAGCTGTAGCTATGTTACAGAAACCTACAAAAATTCTAGTAACCTGGAAGAAAGTCAGTGGAGGTGAAAAGAGGAGAGTCAGACCAAACTCCCATAAAAAGACCAGAAGACCAGAATAAGATCTGAACAAGGGTTTCAAAAGCCAGGTACCTGAATCAAAATCCCAATCCTGGTATATTAGGACACAAGCAAGGAACAAAACTAGCCCCACTAGGTCAGTTTCCAAGTATATAAGGCCTACTTATGAAATCCTCTGAGCACTAAGTCTAGGTAAATGGCAGAGACAATTCAGAACCTGGCTACCTGTGCCAACAAGGATGCACAGAAGTTTTAATACCAGTGGGATCTCCAATATTCATCTGTGAAGGGGAAAGTCTGGGGGTTGAGGAACTATTAGGGTCATGGCACAGCACAGAACCACCTTAAGACTGAGCATCATGCAAACAGTAGGAGAAAGGAACCATCCACAGCCAGATCCTGCAATGGTAGTGGTCCACCAGGAGACAGAGACAGAAGATTGTGGCAATAGGTGGGATCTAACACCAGGTATCCCATCTACATCATAGCAGCAGGACCAGACAAGGCCTTTCTAGCACATTCAAGAGTGTCAGAGGGGACTGGCTGGTACAAAATCCATTTTCAAAGAACTGAGTTTGAAAATATGAGAAAACAGAAGAAAACACTAAATATTGAAGTTCAAGAAAGGCCCAGGAGGTAAACCTAGAGGAAAAATGTAATCCTATAAAAACTACAAACAGAATTTTAGGGAGAAAAAAGTGGCTTGGCCATTATAACAAGAGTTACTGGAAAAAATGAAGTAAGGGATTTTTTGAAAATGAAATGAGAGTTTAGTAAGGGAAAAAATGATAAGAAAATAAAAGAAAACAGAAGGAAATTCTTACCAAAGTAGTAGACTGCTAGGAAAAAATACAATGAAACAAATATAATTCAATTGCCCCCATAAGACAAGAACTATGATAACAAAATCAAAAGTAGAAGAAAATATTAGACATTTAGTCATCAAAAACAATTCACTTCAAAAACTGAGCAAAGAGAGACAATTTAAAAATCATTGGACTTCCTGAAAACCATTACCAAACATAAAACCTGGATTCCATACTTCATTAAATCACAAATGAAAACTGCCCAGATCTATTAGATACAAAGAAGAAGTTAAATAGAAAGAATCCACCAATCACCCTCCCTAAAGGAACCCCTACTGAAATATCCTGGAAATGTTATAGGTCAAAACCCAGAGCTTCCAAGTAAAAGAAAAATTGCTCCAAGAAAGCAGAAAGAATAAAGTACCAAAAAACCACAGTCAGGGTCACAAATAACTTGGCACCAACTTCTATAAAGAAAAGAAAATCTTGGAATACAATATTCTGAAAGAAAAAAGATAAAGGCTTACAATCAAGAATAACTTATCCTGAAAAACTGTATTAATACAATAGGAGACTTTGAATAATCCATGATGAAAAGTAAAGAACTAAATAAAAACTTTGAAATGGAAATAAAGGAGTCAAGAGAAACCTCAAAAAGTAAATGTATTTGAGCAATAGTAAGGTAGTAAATGATGAACAATTGCTTACATTCTAATTAGGGTAGACAGGTGTCCCATCAAAATCTTAATGTCTTTAAGGGTCATAAAGAGAATTTAGTAAAACAAGCACAGGACATGGTGTGTTTTGGGGTGTGTGTGTGTGTGTGTGTGTGTGTGTGTGTGTGTGTGTGTGTATTTGGATGGTTTTAAGAAGAGGAAGCTAAGGTGGAGGGGAGGAAAGATACTGGAGAAAAAAATTAGAAAAAAAAGAGAAAAAAGAGAGAAGAACTTAATATTTTGTACAAATAGGTTGTCAGAATAAGAATATGAAAATATGGAAGAAGGGATGAGTCAAAAAAAGGAGGATTGAATATACACACAGTTTAACATCTAGATTAATTCAAGAGGTATATGTATGAAGAAAAGGAAAGGAAAGGTGGGGTGTAAGTGAGAGAGAGAGAGTAGATTAGAGAAATTGAAATCACAAGTAAAAAAAACACCTTTAATTCATTAGGTTAATCATAAGGAGGAACTGAAAATATAGGGAAAAAAGTATAAGAAATAGAAATTAGGGTTTGGCTTTGGTGAAAAGAGGAGGGGCTGAGGAGTAAAAGCAGACTACTTCAATTGTAGATTACTGATGTTGATCAGATTCCTTCTTTTTCTCCACAAACATACCCTTCTTCTTTGTAAAGGGGTTTCTGGGAGAGAACAACAAAGAAGTATAAGAGGATTTGGTTTAATTTTTTATTTATTATTGTTGGCTTATTAACAATGATAGTCATGAATGAGAACAGGATGAAGTTGCTCAACCAGAAAAAGTTAACAAAACAGAAAAGCAAAATCCAACAATGTGATGCTTACAAGAAACACACATGAAACTCAAAGACTAACATTGTCAGAATAGTACAGCAAAATGTATTACACTTCAGAAAAACATTTTAAAAAAGCAAGAATATCCATCATGATCCAAGACAAGGCAAAAATAGACATGGTTAACATCAGAGAAACAAAGGAACCATAAAAAACAAATAATATCATTACTTCAATCAATAGATAAACATGTATTAAGTACCAGCACTGTACTTAATATATATGTATATATGTACATATATGTGTGTGTGTATATATTATATATATATATATATATTCACTAAGTGTAACATCTAAGTACGTGAAGTAAAAGTCAAAGGAATTACAAGAGGAAATAGTTGGGAAAGGCAATGTGCCCCTATCAGACCTGGACAAACCTAACAAAAAGATAAGTAAGAAAAAAAGGTAAGTAATTGAATAGAATTTTAAAAAAAACTTAGATATGATAGCTCTGTGGTGGTTATTGAATGAGAAAAGAAAGCAATATACATATTCTCAGTAATGCATGACAGCTTTAAAAGTATTGACCGTGTGGTAGGCTTAAAAAAAAAACTCTCAAAAACCAAGATGAAAAAAATTCAACATTCTTTTCAGACCAAAATGCAATAAAAATTATTGTCAACAAAAAGCTTCTGAATCAACAATTCAAGTTTAAATGGAATCTAAATAATTCAATCCTAAAGTATTTATGAGTTAAAAAACAAATCATAGGTATAATACATAATTGCAGTAAATTACAACAATAGAACCACATGGAAATTTTTGACATAGAGCCACAGTAGAGCTTAGGGAAAATTATATATTTCTAAGCAATTTTATCAACATTAGGAAAGTCAAAAAATACAAACCTCCATCTATACATAAAATAGGAATTCTGAAAATCAGAAAACAAGACAAAAAAAGTATTAAAAGGATAAATAAAACCAGAAACTGGTTTTTGAAAAAAACTAATAAAATAGATAAACTTTTATCTAATATGGAAGAAAAAAAGGAAATACAACAAAGTTACCAATATCAAAGACAAAAAGAACTAAAAAAAGAGTAAATAAAGTAAATTGTTAGAAATTATTTGCCTAGTTATATTCCAGTAAAGATACAATTTAAATGAAATGGATGAATATTTAGAAAAAATATAAAATACTTAGGTAAAAATAAGAAATGGAGAATTTTACTAACTTGATCTCAGAAAAAGAAATTGAATAAGCCATAAATAACTCAAAAAATCCAAAACCAAATACATTTACATATGAATTCTATCAAAGAACTTCAACTTTACATAAATTATTTGTACAGCATAGAAATATGTCATTATAGAATACTTTCTATAAAACAAATGTGGTCCTGAAACCTAAACCAAAGGGAAAGAGTCAGAAAAATAAACCTATAAACAAATTTGTCTAATGCATATTGATGCAAAAATATTGACTAAAATTTTAACAAAGATGACACAACAACTTATTGAAAAGATTATGTACTATGACCTAGTAAGATTTACACCAAGGATGAAATGATGGTTCAACATTAAGAAAACTATAAACATAAAGGGAACATATAAATAACAATAAAATATCAAAGGATTCTATCAATAGATGCAGGAAAAATTGCCAACAAAATGCAACATCTTTATGTGTTTAAAAAACAACAACCTAGAAAATATAAGACAAAATGATCCTTTTCTTACTGTGATAAATATTTTTTTTTATCTAGAACCAAGAGTGTCATTAATAATGGGAGAAACATTAAAGGTCTTTTCAAAAAGATCAGGGGTAAGTTAAGGATGCCCACTGTCACTACTATGATTTAAAATAGTTAGAATGGATGGATGGATGGATGGATATATGATAGAAGATCTATAGATTATTGACAATAGATAGATGATAGATAGACAATAGACATTATTATTGATTTATATTTATATAATTCTTGAAATAACAATAAAAAGTAAGCAAGACAATGAGGGAATAATCATGGGCAAAGAATAACACAGTTGCCACTTTTTGGCAATGATATGATAATTTACACAGCAAACTCTAGAAAGTCAACTAAAAATAGAATTAAAAATATCATTAAAATAGCAGGACATAAAATAAATTCACAAATATAATTGACCTTTCCACTCATTACCACAAAAAATCCTAACAGAAAATAGCAGAAAAGGTCCCATTCAAAATACTGAATATATAAAATACACACACAAACACACACACATATATATATATATATATATGTATCAGAAAATCTCTTTATCATGGAATTATATGAACACAATAATAAGTCACTTTTAAAGAAATAAGGAAGACTTAAATAATTGGATAGTAATCAGTTGCTTGTGATTTGGCAATTCTGTCATAATAAAATGAAAATATTACTGAAATTAATTTATAGATTTAGTGCTATTGTGATCAAATGATCAAAGGATCATTTTATAAAACTATATCAAATTATAAAAAAAATTCATCTGGAACAAAAGATGAAAAATCTCAAGGGCAATAATGAAAAAAAGTAGGAAAAAGGGAGGTCTAGAGTTCCAGATCTCAAGTAATACTACAAAGTAGTAATTATCATAACTATTTTTACTAGTTAAAAAACTATACAAGTTGACCAATAGAAAAAAAAAACCATATACACAAGATCCTGAAGCAATTAAATACAGTAGCAGTGTTCCACAAATCTAAGGACACAAACTACTGAGGTCAGGACTCACTACCTGACAAAAAAATACGAGAAAATTAGAAAGCATTCTGACAAATTAAATACAGATCAATAGTTCTTGCCATATACCACAATAAGCTCTCAATGGATATATGACCTACATATAAAAGATTACATCATTAATTAAAGAAGACCGGAAGGAAGTATCTTTCATAACTATAGAAATTTTTCATTACTTAAAATTGAAAAAGTTTTAAAGAAACAAAATGTAGTTAGAATTAGAAGGAAAATAGTTTATTGGGGGAAATTGTTGCAGCAACTTTCATTGATAATAGTCTAATAGCCAGCATATAAATTTATAAGGACAAGAGTTATTCCCCAAAAGGTAATGGTCAAATGATATAAATAAGCAGTTATCAAGGCCCCCAAAAAATCTAACCTATCAACAACCATATGGGGGAAGAAATCCTCCAGCTTACTAAGAAGATAAATGGACGAACTCAGATTGCAGTTTGAGATACACATATACATATTTATATATTACTAACATGGTCAATGGAAGAATTTCTTTTTCTTGATTATCTTTGTAACAGAAATTCCTTTACTAAGGAATTATATGAATATAATTACAAGCCATTTTTAAAGAAATAAGAAATACTTAAGTAATTGGGTAGCAATCAATTGCTCATGGTTTGGCAATGCTATCATAATAACAGAAGTTTTGTTTTTCTTGCTTTCACAGTGAATGAGTGAGAGGGGAGATTGGATGAGAGGAGGCAGACATTTGTTTAGAAATAAAATGTAATTTTAAAGATAATAAATCAACTATGAAATTCCACCTCACATCCATTGGATTGGCAAAGGAAACAAATAAAAGAATAGTTGTTGGACACTGATGGAGCTATGAATTGGGCTAACCATTATGGAAAGTAATTTAGGAATTCTACCACCAAAAGTCACAAACTGTACTGTACATAACCTTTGACATTATAATATCACTAGAGGGTATATATTTGCTCTTTCCTAACCAAGTCATAAAAGGGAAATTTTTAAAAAGAGGAAAAGGACCCATGTCTGCAAAAATATTCATAACAGCACTCAGTTGTAGTGAAGAGCTGGAAACTCATGTCGGGGTGGGAGGAGTGCCCATCAATTGAATGACTGAACAAATTATATTATAGTAATATAGCTGTGCCATAAAAATAAAAGAGAATTCAAAGAAACTTAGGAAAATTTGCATGAATTAATGTGAAATGAAGTCAGCAGAACCAAGAGAATTATTTATACAAAGACCACAGCATTGTAATGGAAAATGATTTTGAAAGACTTACAAGCCGATCAATGACCAACAATCACCAAAAGATTTATGCTGAAGGATGCCTCCCACCTGTGGTTGGAATAGATGCAGACTGAAAAATGCATTTCCAACCAAAATCATTACAACTGCTTAACAGTAATTCTGTTACACAAGAGTGGGGAGGGTGGAGGGGAAAAATGATTTATAATGGTAGAAACAAAAGGAAAAGAAGAAAAAGGCATCAATGGTGCATTTTTTAAAGAAGTTCAAAGGAGGATAGAAATTAGCAGGGCAATGTTGGTACTACTACGTTAAATGTAATATATATTAAAAGGAATAAATTACATGTAGTCGATTCATGATTTCATACACAATCTCTATTTTCTGGTCTTTTATGTATGGAAATGTTTAAGTCTGTTGATTTTCTACTTCACTTTTTTTTTTAGTTTTTCTATACTAAGCATGATTTGCATAGTTTTCTTTTTTGTTCATTTTTGGATCTATAAAACGTTCTTAGATCAATGGACAAAACGGAGACATCCAGACAATACAAACCCACGTGCCAAGAAATCTGAACCTATTCCTTTCCACATTGTCAAGCAGAAATACAACTTTCCAGTGAATCCAAATGGTCAAAAAACTCAGGCTCCCTCACGTCCTTTCCCTTTCCTCTCCCCCCAAAATCTAATTCTAAAAGTAAAGTCATACCAGAGGAAGCAACTGATAGTTCTCCCTTCAATTTAGGGAGGTTACAATCAGTGTACTTTAAGTAATCTTAACTGAATTAGAGTATGGCATACAGAAAAGGAAATTTCTAAGGCAACCAGGACTCAAACTATTTAGGAGTTTTTATGAGAAGCTTTTTTTGGTGCATTAAAGGTAAATCACAGTTCACTTCTTGATGGGACCTGATTGTGAAAATCTATCATAGGTCTCAACCATGAATTTATGCCAAATTTAAAAAAAAACTGTCCCTATGTAGAATGTCACTGGAGAAAGTGTTCCAATTCAATAAGGGACATTTTCATTTGGAAAACAGGTCTGCCCAGTGTGTTGTTCATATACTGAGACCCCAAGTATTGCATACCAAAGCAACCTAAGGAACCCTGACTAGGAAACTAACTTGATTGCCCAAGATAAGCAGGAATGGAGAACCTTGTTCTTAATTAATTCCACATATATAGTTCTAAATTCTTTTCTTGCTCCCTACCTCCTCCAACACACACACACACACACAGATGCATAATTTATGTCTTCTGTGACATAATTTAAAACATTCCATTATCAGTTTCCTTTGGCCTTGGATATATCAACCATCAATTTTATTCCTGCTCTTCTGCCTTATTGTGCTAGTTTGAACAAGATTTCCTCCTCTTCTTCTCCAAGGTTCATATCCGCAGTTGATTCTGCTCAACCTCATTTAAGTGTTTGGGAGGGAAGGGAGAGACAGTACAATCACTCTGTACTAGCCTCTATACCAATCTTATTACAAAAAATACTTCCTGCTGTCATAGTTTCAGCTGCCATTCAGTGGTGCCACAAGAATTCACTACAGTAAAAATGGAATTATCTCACATTATCAATCAGAATCCTACTAATTGATACTTAACCTGATCTTCATAATGATTACTGAGCCTTTCAAAATCCTGAAGTTCCTTATGAGCTAAAGATACATTAATATTCAAAATCACAGATTGAGGGAGTTATCTATAATAATGAAATCCTGGAACCAGTCCCTATCCAGTTAATGCTCAATTTGGTTCCAAGCTAGTATACAATGAACTTTTTTTTGTTGTTGTTTTTTAAGTATTGTTATCCAAGAAGCACACATATGAAGTGAATTAAAACTTCTATTCTCATAGAAGACACAGAGTATTTGAGATAGAAGGGACCCTAAAGATGATATGACTCAATGCCCTCATTTTACAAATCCAGAAGCTAAGTCCTCTTGTGACAAAAAGATAGTTGATTATACAATCAGCCTCTTAATATTCAATATCAAAAAGCAAGAAGGAAATAAATTCCAAATATCTCATTTCATCCTTAACTAGAATGTACGTTTTCATCACCCGAACTTTTTTCAAGTGCCTCCATGAGTGAATTAGTCTTAAACTTCATCGGTATGGGCTGTCACTTTTGGGATTATATTAGAATTTCTAGCAGCAAGGTGTAGCTTTAGAATAAATGATGCTATAATTCTAAAGCTATTTTTATTCTGAAGTATTTTATTACCATTGTACCTAATCCTGATTTAGACTCTAAAAATTTTGAATGGAAAAAAAGATGGATAATCTTGATGTTACATATAAAAAGGGTTTAAGATAAGCTGCTCTGGGGAATTGGGAGACAAGAGCAGATAAATATTAAGTATTCTTATCTCTCAACCACCTACTCATTATTTAAAGTTTGAAACTATGGAAAGTAAATGTGACACAGTTCTCCAGATTTTGAGAGAGTCAGGGACTGGAACTCATATTCAGACTTTGGGTTTAAAAAAAGGTTGAAGGAGAAGCAGGGAGCCTGAACAAAAATAAAACTAATGGAACTCTTCCTACATTAAGCCCACAGTTTTTAGATGAAGAGTTCATAACTTCAAAGATTAGGAGGAAACATTTAACCATGTGCCACTTTGCTGATGGGTCAAATCAACTAAACAAGTAGTATATTTTCATGCAGCCTACAATTATAGGACATACAAAAATCTCTAATTCCCTATTAGTAAATTGATAAATAAGGAAACTTTCCAGAGTCCCCCACCCCCGCTCCTATCCTTCCTGTTAAAAAGGGTATAACTTTGCTATCTTTAGCATGCTTGAATTTGTAAGCCAGGACATACAAAGACTGTCTTTCTATGTGAGAGAGTAAATGTGAATGGCTGAGATATGGCACACAGATAACCAATAAGTTACGTCAAGGGAGGAGGAAGAAAGGGTTACCAAGTGAAATTGTGGTGCTTCTATGAAACTAATAAGGCTGATTCTAGTAAAGATTAACAGAAAAAGAAACACTATGCTCCTGAAAATCTTTTACATAAAAGTATAATTTTATTTTTATAATATAAATTTAATTATAAGAAATAGATACCATAGCAGAGAGCAAGATTCAAAGAAATATAGCATGTAGGTACAAGTTACACATCTTCCTAGATTAACTTTGATTTTTATCAATTACTGCTTAATTAAACATTGGTTTTCTACCTTCAATCTTTCACTTTCCATCATCCACAGTGTGTAGCTTCCAAGTCTTGAAATCTCCAAGTGCCAGTCTCCCAAAACTAAAGCAGAATTTATTCCTTGATTGAGACACTTGAATATCTATATATTCAGCAAATTCCCACTTCCAAAGAGTTGTCATTGGTGTAAAAGTTATTTTATATTGAAATAATTAAATAAATAAAATTATCATTAAAATAGTTTGGCTCTCCTACTTCCTGTTAGAGATCAATTGGTTCTTTAGCCTTAAGAGAGACATTCAAAAACACAATTTGAAATGCTAGAGGTATACATCCATAGCTGCTTTTCTAAAAAGCACATATGTGGTTTCATCATAAGGGCATAGGGTGACACAGTGTTAATTAAATTTCTTAATTCAGACAAACGCTACTATTTTGCCTTCTTTTACCTTCATATGGAAGAGAACAGTATGATGATCTATGGAAAAGTAAACCACCAAGGATGTTATATTAGACTATCAATCTAAATAATTAATTTTAAAAATAGAAAAAAGTCATGGCTTTTTGAAATGTGCAAAGAGAGGAGGGCTGAGAAATAATCATTCTCCGTTTTCATGATACAAGAAAAATGATGAGATCTGCTAGCAGAATTTTGGTCTTCAAATTGCAAAAAAAAATAGCTTAGTAAACACCCACTGTGCATAGAATAGTCTATAAGAAAGATATATTCTCCTCTTTATGGGCCATTATCTTTCATCAATGACCAAAGAGATGTGCTCCTCTCAGTTTCTCTCTCTTTTCTCAAACCTATGTTGTTGTAGTTGTTGTTTTCAGTTCTAGATATGAAATTTTGTTTCATTGCTTTACTTAGATTTGTTTTGTTTTGTTCTTTACTTTGATGTTTTGTTTGGGAAAAGGAGGGTCTGGACCTGAGAAATAATTGGTATAGAAGACTCCTGTTGAAGCAACTCACCTACCAAAGCAGACACAAATGGTTTGCAATTTATCAACTTAGAGCAGAGGTTCTTAACCTCTGTATGTGTGTGTATCATGTGTGTATCATGAGTGAAATCTATGGATCCCTTCCCAGAATAATGTTTTAAATGAATAAGATAAACTATGTAGACCAAAAGAAAGCTAATTATACTGAAGTACAGTTGATAAAATATTTTTATGAAAGACAAAAGACCTCCTGAAATCTATCCACAGACTTCCAAAGAGTAATAATTACTGTCTTAGAGAATTTCTTGGAGCACTGGTACAAGACTTGCCCAGGAACACACAGGTATTATATATCAGAGGAGGAAGTAGACCCAGTTCTTACTGCAAGGCCAACTCTATCCACTACACCATATTGTCTCTTATTATGCCAGTATCATTATCCCTATTTTGTGGGGAAGAAAATTGAGAATAGGAGTAATTAACTAACTTATCCAAGGTCATGCAGCTAGTAAATTTCTGAGTTGGCATTTGAACCCCAACCTTTTTGACTCCTAAGTTGGTTACTATTACTGAGCCATAATGCTTCTTAATTCTCAACAATACTGTGAGATGGGATAGTGAAGTGGGGAGAGATATGTCCAGTTCAGATAAATAAAGCCAATGGAATTTAATTGTGAGTGACAAAGAAATAATGCAGGTAATAGAAATGACTCCAACTTTTACAGGCCAGGGCAATGATTTCCTATTTCTCTGAAGTTGGGCCAGCCTTCAAGTTTGAGTTTGTGATATCTGACTTCCTAAACCGCCCCCCACCCTATCCTTATACATTTATTGTGAGGATTTTTAAAATAAGGTTAATTTTTAGCATTTTATAGCATCCCTGAGGTAATTGTAGTTACCGTGGAATATTGAAGAGCTAGGGTTGGGAATCATCAGTCTCACCAGAATGCACTTAAATCTCCCTAGAGTCAAAATATCAATCACCAACTATTTTAAAAGTGCAGTAGGTTCATTCCTTTTTCATCAAGTCCCCTGAAAGATCACAAAACCTGATAAATTCTGAAGCAATGTCCAGATAAGTTGCAGCCCAGGACAACCACTCCATGTGGTATCGGGTTTCTAAGAGGTGTTTACCTGCAGCCCATTGGGCAACATGAAAGAATGACAACCCACAGTGTAACTGGAAGCGTTCAACAACATAAACTCTATTAGACTACCAGGTGAAAAAATAGTTAATTTTTCTCAATTAAAATAGATTCTAAGTAGGTCAATTTCAGATTTTTCTTAAGTTGCACAAACAGAACAGACCAGTGCTACCAACCAGCAATTTGTTCATTGATTAATGTATGGATGAGCTCAGAGACTTATTTGTTTCTTACCTCTAATGCAGTATACCTTTTTAACATCAAATTATGGGAGTTTAATCAAAACAGGCTCTTCATAATATCCTTCACAGAAAAAAATGCAGTCCCATTGAAATATCAAATGGCTATCAGGGTATGACATCATTGATATGAAACAGGAAAAATATGAGTTCTGTGGCATTTTACTTAGGTACCTACAACTTCTAGTTTGTTCATGTCCAACTCTAATAATGCACTAGAATCTTTTAAAACCCAAGTCAGGATAAAGCTGTCCCCATTTTTTCTCTAACCCAGGAAACTCTTGACAAGAGTCCAAGAAAAAGAATAATATAAGATTGTCACTTTGGTGTGTCCATTAGGACAGGAGAAGAAAAAAAAAGCTTCTTGGATTTTGCTTGGAGGGGGAAAAATGCAAAGGGATTATTCCTGCCTAGCTTAATAAGGACTTGGTCCATCTACAAACTAGCTTTCATTTCACTAAACAGGCCTTGAAGTCTTGTGCAAGTTTTCCACTAAGTCCTCCACATGTGAGTCCTGGTATCAAAGGATTTATGTAGAGAGCTAAGAAAATAAAACGTCTCACAACTCACAGCTTCTTTTTTGATTCAAAAGCAATATCTAATGATACATTAATGGTCACAAGTTGACTTGTGAATGTTTTCTCCATAGTTCCTCATTTCTTTATCCACTCTCTGCTCTTATATCTCTGAATTGGTCATAATGAATGAATTTTGAAAAACAAATGTGCAGACAAAGGAATGTAGGTAGAGGAAATCTCCTAACATAGGAATGCTGATTTTATGCAACCTGTGTATAATGTAATAGCAAAGTTAGAAGAATCATTCATCTGAATAGTTCCTACTCATGAAATATCATGGCCCCAAGAAAACTTAAGAACATAACAACTATTTCTGAGAGGTGAAAAATAAAACAAAACACAAATTTATATCTGAGTAAGGAGAAGTGGTCTTTCATCTTCCACTCCCAACCTCCTAGGATGAATCCTCTGTTTCCATTTCTTTTGGAGTTACAATAATCATAATGAAGGATGGCTACAAAATAAAAAGAAATCAGGCAAAATGTTTCATTGTAGAGCAAGTCAATTTTGAAATTAAGGATTTACTCAGAATTACCTAAATCTAGATAATCTATAACACCTATGTCCAGGCTAAGAAAAAACTAACAGATTTCAATCTGGTTTCAAATCTTCAGCACCTGAAGTCTACATTTAGTCAGATGCTTAACACAGCTAGGATATTTAACCCTCATGATAAAATCCTCCCTCACCACACTCCTATAGAAAGGTTCTCACTTCAGTAAGCCTGGACCTTGAGAAGCCTCTGGGCCTTAATTAACATCAACTCATTGCAGTGACTCAGAACCACAGGGCTGAATTAGGATCAAATGAGAGATAATTAAACTAATAGAACTTGTATGGGTTTCATGGAGTAAAAGGGGGGAAGGGAAGAACACAGTTCTGTCAAGTCCAGTGGAAAATAAATGTCAAAAAGAGAAAAGGACATGTGAACATTTTGAAGAGAGAAATCTCACTGTAGGAGGACTAGATTTTTCTTTTAAAAATAGAAACAGATATAGCTTATTTGGGTTTAGAACCTGTGCAATTCTTACAAAGCATATCATATTTGGAGCAAGAAACTGGGCTGTGTGCAGAATCATGTTATTTTGAAATCCAGAAGCACAGCATAGAATGCAGGGTAGAATCCAGCAGAGGAAAGGAGAGAGGGAGAGAGAGAGAATCAATAAAGCTCTGGAAACAAATACACTGATGGATGTGAACCCATTTGAAAAGCCGCCAGGTTAAGATGGTTTTGCTGTACGTTCAGGATATTTCCCATGTCAGTAAAGGGAAAGGTATATTAAAACACACACACACAAACATACACACACACAAACACACACACAAACACAAACGCTGCATACACTCCCACAAACAAAAGGCAAGAGAAATGATGGGGAGAATTAGGGGAGGGGGGGCACAGCAAAGAGAGTGAGGAGACAAACAAGGAAAGGGAAAGGAATGTCGGAGAGAAGGTAGAATGAGAGAAGAGAAAACCCAGAGAAAAGGGGAAGTGAAAAATGAGAATGAGGAAAAGGGAAGAGAGAAACAAGAGAGGAATGGGAAGGTGAGAAATGAGAATGGGAAAAGAAGAGAGAGAAACAAGGGGAAAGGGGAAGATGAGAAACGGAATGCGGAGGGGAGAAGAGAGAAGGAACATGGGGAAAGGGAAAGAAGGCTAAGAGGCAGCAGAAGGGGAAGAGGATGGAGAAGAAAATGGGGTAACTGGGATGGGGAAGGAGATGGAAGGGGGAGAGGTGAGAAGGAAAACCGGGATCTATTGACACTTTCAAGCAGCACATCCCGGGTCCAAAGCCACAGCTGAGCGCTCCGTCGCCAATCTATCTCCCAGCCTGTCTGGGCTCCAGCTCCAGCCGCTCCGGAGGGCCCTGGGGCTGGCCCGCCCGCGCTGCTGCATCGAAGCAGCCGTCGGGTCGCCCTAGCGCACCTAGAGCCCCGCGCCACCGGATGGCGAGTGGCAGCTCTGGGCATCTCCAAAGTCGCCCACCCGGCCGCCGACCCCCGCCCTCTCCGCCTCGCTACCCGCCACTCCCCCAGACCGCGCTCACCATCCGCGCCTTCCCCCCAGACTTCTCCCCGCGGCCCCACCACTTGCCTCAGTTAAAGAGCACAAAAAAGAGGAGACGAGGGAAAAGGGGGAGCAGAAAGGGGCGGGGGTGGAGGAAAATGTTTTTGATCCAAAAAGGGGGTGCCGGTGGGGCGCAGTATGGGGAAGAGCTGCGGCGACAGGAACCTGGGGCTAGCAGCATCGTTCCTGGGAAGCAGCACAACCGGGCTGGGGGGCGGGGGGCGGGGGGGGCGGTAAATTTCTATAAAGGGAACTTTAGTGACTGCAAAGTGCTGGGAAATGGGGGGGGGGGGTCGGGGAGGAGGAAGCAATGTTACCTGTCAGATGTCATCCTGAGAAGGGGCGCCCGGTGAAAATCCTCAGGTTTGCGCTCTGGAGCTCACTCGAGCAGGTTACTATGGAAATCGTCTTAAGGAGGAGGGGAAAAATCCAAGCCACATCCTTGCAACCCAGAAGGAAACTGATCCGAGGAGCAGATTGTAGGAGCTGGATCGGGATCTCAGGGTCTCTCTCTCCTTTGCTCGCTCTGTCTTTCTCTCGTTCCCTCTCTCTCTCTCTTTCCTGCCTCCTCCCTCTCCGCTTTCTCCTCCTCCCCGGAGGACTCCACTGGGCGATCAGATCTTCTCCTTGGTGCCAGAGCCCGGAAGGGAAAGGACAATCTCACACGAGCCTGAACCCAGCGCTCGGCTGCGAGTGGCGCTGTTTCCCAGCCGCACAGCTGGAATTTAAAGAGACAGGCGCGTTAGGACTAGTTAGGTCCCTTTGGCTGGAGTGGGAACCAAGTATGTCGCCCACTTGCCTAAGACCAGTCGGCTGGGTAGAGTGACTTTTCTTAAATCAAAGTTTCCTATAGGGATAATAGAATGAGCATGTTCAAACTGATACCCGTCTTCTTTTCCAATACATAGGCATGAAGGAAAATTAAGAAACAGGATTTCCCACCCCATTTGGAGAAGGAAAAAAAAAAATACAGTGATCAGTATGTTCAACAAGTAAAGGACCTATTTTAAGCAGCTATTAGGGTTCTTATATAGATTTTTTTCATTCAGGACAGGCAAAGTGGGTCCACCCCCTCATCTTATGACAGACTTTGGGTTCCAAGCAAAGAGCGTGACATTTGCCTGGTAAGGGTGGTTGATGGAAACACGTATAATGCAAATCATTTGAATCCCCCCCCCCAACTCATTGAAACATCTTCTTTTCTTTAAGGCCCAAGTCCTAAGGAGCAGAAATAAGGTACACTTAAGCTTCTTCCCTCAGTTTTTCCAACCTACCCTCACCTTTTCAAAACAAATGCACGTAGCTGTGTTATATCCCCTCTCCCCCCCAACGAGGATAAAAACTTAGCCAGTCTCTTTTCCCGCCCTGTCCTCCTGCAAGTCAAGATCCATTTTCAAAGCTCAATTATCTCATTGTTGAATGGAAGTAGACTAGAGTCGAACAGAACGAGTTTAATCAGTTCATTTGATCTGATGAGTCCCACAAAGAAACGAGTGTATTTGGAGATTTGGTGAAAAGTGTGATTCACCTCCCACACTGTCCCACTAACTCGCGGTCCTTCCTTCGCTCCTTTCGAGATGGAAAATTTCCAGGGGCCAGCAGTCAAGGAAAAGTATGACCAGCTTGATCTGGAACCCCACTGACTACTGTCTCTCCAAGCCAGGGTCAAATCGCGAGGTGGAAGTTTTGTACTGTTTCCGATTGATAAGATCTTCCTTCTTGAGTTTTGCTGCCTCCCTAGAAAGTTGAAAAGGATAAATATCTAATACTTTAAAGTGTTCTTGTTCTTTCTGTCTTTGTATTTTTCCCTCTGCTTTCCCTTCTGTTTATGTCTCTGTTGGTCTCTCTGTTGTGTCCCTGTCTATATGTGTCTCTGCCTACCTCTGTCTGTGTCTGTGTGTGTGTGTGTGTGTGTGTGTGTGTGTGTGCATGAGTCTCTCTCTCTCTCTCTCTCCCCCCCCCCC
>NW_020954652.1:18560636-18593797 GCF_900497805.2 Vombatus ursinus
CTCTCTCTCTCTCTCTCTCTCTCTCTCTCTCTCACACACACACACACACACACACACACACACACACTCACTAACCAGAGGTATCGGAACTGGACATTTGGAGTGACTAGAACAGCATGTAGCATGTTCAGGAGCCACCTGGAACCTTGGAAATTGTCAAATGCTACAAATCCAGATCA
Organism: Vombatus ursinus; assembly: GCF_900497805.2. Taxonomy (NCBI): domain Eukaryota; kingdom Metazoa; phylum Chordata; class Mammalia; order Diprotodontia; family Vombatidae; genus Vombatus; species Vombatus ursinus. Next base: position 18,560,816 of record NW_020954652.1, read on the forward strand.
TTTATTGTTTTGTTGATTGTCTAGACTTAAGAAAGTGATAGAGATCATGTTAATAATGCAGTTTAAACTTAAAATTGTGTTGTGAGCATATATTTCCCCCAGGCAACCAGTTGTTGAATGCCAGCACACTCCTGAGTACCCAGTACCTTGCACATAGAATCAATGAATTTCAGATTTGAACATCTATCTAAATGGCTGGGATTTTTAACTTATTCTTGTACTATGAATGCCTTGGCAGTCTGGAAAAGCTTATGGACTCCTCCAAATAATGTTTTTAAATGCATCAAATGAAATAGATAGAATTACAAGGAAACCAATGAAGCTGAAACAGTTATTGAATTAAAAAAAAAAATAATTACAGACTCTAAGAGCCAAGTTCCTCAATTTCCTTATTGCACAGTTGGAGAAACTGAAATTTATAAAGGAAAGGTGATTAGCTTAATCACCACCTTCGGTATCATGCCTTTCCTGGTCCACCCTAGTCCAGCCCTCCAAAATTACCTTATATTCAGTTTGTATATATCTTGTATAAAACTATGTATGGAAATACTGCTTCCTCTGTTAGAATGTAAGCCCCCTGAGGGCAGGGACTATTTTTATTTTATCTGTATACTTCTTGTGCCTGGCACATTGTAATCACATAATAAATGTCAATTGATTGATTGATTGATTGCCCCAAAGTCACACAACCACCTACTGGTAAGTAGGGACTCAATAAATCTTTTTTATGGAATTGGTGTTTGTATCCTTAGAGCTGTTCATAGTCTTTACAGCAAACTTCTCAAGGGCATGGTAAATGGAAATAGGATGAAATCTTTCCTTGTCCCTTTTCCTTTCCAAGATTATCTTGTATTTGATTTATCTAAATAAATACCTATATATACACATTTTTAGATTGTAAAATTCTCCATTGGATTGTAAACTTCTTGAGGGCAGGCACTTATTTTTTGGTCTCTTTTTGTATTCCCAGTGTTTAGCACAGTCTTGCACATAGTAGGCATCTAATAAATGTCTATTAATTGATTGTCTTCCCATTTGAATGTAAGCTCCTTGAGGACAGAAAATGATTCATTTTGGCTTTTAGTTTTTTCATCACCAAGGCCTGGCAGGTAGTTAGCTATGGTAGGAGTAATATCCGCCATGTAACATGGGTTCCTTTTTTTTCCCTTAAGTACTGAAACTGTCCCTGATATTTAATTGACCTAAGGAACTAAGTTTCCAACAATTGATGATGCTTTCTGGTGTCCTAAATACAAAAATCAGTGCATGAGGAGTCAGCAGCAACTCCCTCAGGCTTCTGACCAAATTAATACTGAATTCTTGCTGAATATCCTTTCTCTTCTATGGCTAAGTAAGCCTTTTTTTAACTGCTGGATGGCATAGCTTTCCAATTCCAAACCAGACCAGACCACCCTGTGTAAGGTAGGTCTCAGCCAACAGCATAAGCACTTAGTAAATGCTAGTGGATGAATTTATAGATTTATAGGGTTCTTTCAACTATAGAGTAGAGCCATACAGGCAATGGGGAAGGGAATAAGCATTTATATAGTGCCTACTATGTGTCAGGCACTGTGCTAAGCCCTTTAAAAATTTTATGTCATTTGATATATAGGCTATGACTGAAAAATAAATTGTATTTTTGTCTTGTCTGTATATAGAATCAGGAATACCATAGCTGCAAGGCCTTGGGAATCATGTATCAGAGTTCTTAAACTGAGGTCCGGGAATTTTTTTAAAATACTTTGATAATTGTGTTTCCTTATAATTAATTTCCTTTCTAATCATGTATTTTACTTTTGCATTTAAAAGCATTATTCTAAGAAGGGGTCTATAGGCTCCTATAAGATTCACTCAATTGGTCCAGGACACAAAAAAGGTAAAGAACCTTTGACCTAGTCCAGGGGTGTCTTTAACTGGCCTCATTTGAGGACGTAGAAGGCTACTTGTCACCTCGAGGATACAGGTTCCCCACCCTCACCTAGTCAATGTTACATACAAAAAAAGTGAGTTATCAGGGAGGTTGAGTGATTTGCCTATGCTGAGCTCAGACTGCATCCCTATTATTTCAACCACACCATGCTGCCAGTCATCAGAGATAACAGATCAACTTTAGGGGCAGCTAGGTGGCGCAGTGAATAGAGCTCTGGACTTGGAGTCCAGAGGACCTGAGTTCAAATCCAGCCTCAGACACTTGACACTTACTAGTTGTGTGACCCTGGGCAAGTCACTTAACCCAAATTGCCTCCCAAAAGAAAAAAAAAAAGAGATGAACTTTGTGGGTTTTTTTTAATAATCTTTATTGATGAGCATTTATTAAATGACATAAAATGCTAACCATTTAAAGGAGTCATGGGTGTGGTTCAGGAAAGCTTCCATTTTAAATCAAAATCTACTTGAATAGATCCAAATCACACAGAGGACTTCTGGTCAATTCAATTAAATTCAGTAGATATAAAGTGCCTACTATGAGCTGTCTTAGGGGATGGGGATATAAAGTTGGAAACCTGACAGAGTCTTCCCTCAATGATCTATTAGTCAATCAGTCAACAAGCTTTTAGTAAGCACTCACTATATGCTTAGTGCTATGTTAGCTGCTGGGAATCCAGAGATAAAAATGAAACGTTCATTCTTTAAGGCACTTACATTCTATCAGGATAATCTTATAATTTAATAGGAGGAATATGGTAGGTACACACAAAAAATTTATAAATTAAAATATGGTAAATGTGCCAGCTAGGTGGTACAGTGATAGAGCTCTAGACTTGGAGTTAGGTTATATGCAAGCCCAAATCCTGCCTCAGATACTCCCTAGCTGTGTGACGCTGAGCAAATCACTTAACATCATTGGACCTCAGTTTCCTCATCTGTAAAATAGGGCTAATAATGGCATCTATCTCACAAGTTGTTGTGAGGATCAAATTAGATAATATAAATAAAATGCTTTGTAAACCTTAAAGCACTCTACAAATGCTGCCTATTATAGTATTAAAATATAAGCTCCTCGAGGGCAGGAAGAACTATCAATCTTGCTTGTTATTTTATCTGAAACACTCAACACAGTACAGGAAGTAATAAATTCTCTCTCTCTCTCTCTCTCTCTCTCTCTCTCTCTCTCTCTCTCTCTCCCCCCCCCCCCCCCCCCCCAGAGGACAGATTTAATTATTTGGCAAAAGCAAAAGCATTATTTCCCTGCTCCTCCCATGGAGAGAAGTCATGAAGCACATGCGTTTATGTATATACATGCCATAACATAATATGCCTGAACAATTTGACCTGAACAATACTGGTTTTGGGAACTGTTTCAGTTATACAAGCAATAGGCTCCTGAAGAATATGTCAACAGAGGGTCCATTTACTTACACTTGATTTCAGGAAGGGAAAAAATGTACTAGTCCCTCTTAATGCCAAGTCTGCACAATAAAACTTTTGCACTTTTGACTTCTTCAGCTCCACAAATAAGCAATCTGCCCAGAAAGCAACTTTCAGGTGTGTGCTTTAAGATAAAAGGGGAGCTCTGATCATTCTTAGACTCAATATGGAATAGTCCTTTGCCTTCTGTAGAATGTAGTTTTTTGAACTCTGGTCCAACCAACAACTAGAAGCACTGAAGGGTGCCCCAATTCCTGCAACCTGGGCTGACTTCCAGCAGAACAAGGCTCCTTGCCTGCCTCCCTGAAAGCAAGCACTGTGCGCTGTACTAATCTTGCCCTCTAGTCAGCCAGCCAAAGAAAACCCCCAACCAAAGGGCTCAAAAGAGGACAACCCAGACCATGAAATCTTCTTTCATCCCCTTCAACTGCTTGAATTGATTTCAGGCCAGTAACTAGGATCCTGAGGGAGAAAGTACTGTTGTTGTTTTTTTCCCCTCTAGGATGTAACCAGGCCTCCCTATAGGGAGCAATTCCCTTTGAATAGCTCCAAAGTACATTTCTGAATTTCATTCCCCTTCCAGAGTTTTGAAAATCAATAACACCCTGCTTTCCTGAAGACAGATCCAGAATCAATCTATCAGTGTGTTTTAAGGGATTAAGAAGCCTCAAAGAAATCTTAATAACTACTAGCTGAAGGACCATCTGCCTTGCCACTACACCCTAAGGACCACTAGGCATTTCCATCTGACTTGACACTAAAATCCTCTGTATATGTTTCTGCTCCTATTAAAATCGTTCCTGGAGAACAGGAATCGTCTTCTTTGTCCATTCCTATTTGTATTTCCAGCATTTAGCACAGTTCTTTGCAAAGAGTAAGCACTTAAAAAGTTATTTTCCATTTATTCATTCATTTACTTGCTCATTCATTCATTTATTCATTCATTCATAAGGAGTCACAAGTTAACTGGAGAGTTCAAAAGCTTTTGAGATTGAGGCAGCTAGGTTGTGCGTGGATAGAGCACTGGCCCTAGAGTCAGGAGGACTTGAGTTCAAATCTGGCCTCAGACATTTGATACCTACCATCTGTGTGACCCTGGGCAAGTCACTTAACCACATTGCCTCACCAAAAAAAAAGGAAAAAAAAAGCTTTTGAGATCGCACTTCTTTCTAGCCTTAGTTTTGAACACAAACAACTGTGAAAGACTTAAGAACTCTAATCAATGCAATGACCAACCATGATTCCAGAGAATTGATGATAAACCATGCTACCTATCTTCTGACAGAGAGGTAATGAATTCAAAATGTAGAATGAGATAGATTTTTGTACATGGAAAATGTGGGAATTTGTTTTGTTTGACAATGAATATTTGCTATGAGGGTTTTCTTTTTTTTCCATTGGAAGGGTGGGAATGAGAGAAAACACTTGATAATTGAAAAATACTTTTTAAAAAAGCTACTGTTAAAAGGGCTTAATGAATTCTGAATAGAGGCTCCTCCCACAGAGACCAGTGAAGGCAATGGTCACCATCCAATTGAAAAAATGTCACCATGATATTTTTAGACATATGCGCTTGAATAAGAAATGCAGCTACCAGAGAAGTAATTAAGTTACCCAGGGCATAGACAACCTGAGAAGGGTACTTAGTGGCCTTTACAAATATCAGCTCAGGGGAAAAAAATATAAAAAGAAATAAATGGAAAGCAAAAATGATGAAAAAAGGTTAGGATGAATGTGTGTGATGAGAATTGAGGAAAGAAAGATTAAAGATACAGCCTTGATTTTAGCAGCAAGTGGGCTGGTCAGAAACTCCCTGGATGCCTGGGAGGCATTCATTTCAAGTCAGCAAATAATTATTGAGGTTTATTATGCATGAGATACTCAAAAACCAAAAACAGGGGGAAAGGAAACAGCCTCCACGTTACAGGTACTTATATCCTAGCAAGGCTGTCTTCCCTATCCTTAAAAAAATCATCACTTGTTCCTTTAACTCTCCTTTTCTCAGACAAGTTTCTAGAAAAAGCTTTTTACAGAAGTGGACTCAATTTCATCTCTTCTTACTCACTTCTCAACCTTTCAAAATGTCTGAGTTCTTTTTTCTCTAATATTCAACAGTATTTCTTCATTGCCAAACTGCAAGGTCTTTTCTCAGTGTTCATCCTTTGGGACTTCAATGGAGCACTCAATGGACCACTCTCTTTTCTTAGATACTCTCTCCTTTCTAGGTTTTCATGACATTTTTCTCCTTTGGTTCTCTTGTTACATGCCTGACCTCTCATTCTGAATCTTCTTTGCTACATCAGGACCCATATGATGCCCCCCTATCTACTTTGTCTTGTGTCCTCTTCTCTCTATATACCTTCTCATTTGGAAACCTTATCAGCTCTCATAGTTTTAATTTTCATTGCTAGGTAGGTGATTCACAAATGTATATATCCAGCCCTAGTTTCTCCCTTGAACTCCAGTCTTACATCATCAACTGCCTATTGGACATTTTCAATTGGATTGATCATAGGAATCTCAAACTCAGCATATCCAAACAGAATCCATTACCATCCTCACTAGATCAATCCTCTTCCAAATCTTACAACTGCCGAGGACACAACCATCTTTCTAGTAGCTTCTGGTTGAGACTTATAACCTTGGTATCATTCTTAATTCCTCACTCACCACACAAATCCAATGAGTTGTCCAATCTTGCCAATTCTACTTTCACAACCTATCTCAGATACATCTTCTCCTTCCACTCACAGAGCCTACTTCAGGTCTTCATCACTTCTCTCCCAAACTATTGCAATAGTTTCCTAAATGGTTTTCCTGTCTCATGTCTCTTCCCACTCTAATCCATTCTCCATGCAGCTGCCAGAGTGATTTTCCTAAAGTGTAGATATAACAATATCTACTCAATAAACTGCAATGGTTTCCTATCACCTCTAGGATCAAATAAAAACTCCTCAGCTCGCATTCAAAGCCCAGTCTTGTCCAAACTAATCTTTCCAGTTTAATACGCATTTCTGCCCTTTGTGTACTATAATTCAAGCAAGTTGACTTTACTGTTCCTCATGCATGATACGTCATTTCCTATCTCCAAACTTTTTCACTAGCTACATTCCCTTCTCACACCTGCCTCTTAGAATTCTTAGTTTCATTCAAGAATCACCTCAACTCCATCTCTATCTAAGGCCTTTCCTGATGCCTCCAGTTATGAATGCCTGCTCTCTAGCCTGGAATCTATTATGTATATACATATGTAAGCATATACACATATGTGTATATTACATGTATGTATATATGTGTGTATGTGTATATACACATATATAAACACAAGTATATATGTGCACAGATACATATACATATGTATGTATACACATACATACACCTATATACGTACGTGTTTATCTCCCCCAATAAAAATACAAGGTTCGTCAGGGTGAGGACTTTTATCTTTGTATCTCCAGCACTTAGCACATTGTTTGGTATATGATCGATCCTTTATAAATACTTCTTGTCTGATTGGTCGATACATGGGAGGGGGAGGAGACAACACACACAGACAAATAAATAAAAAGTCATCTCAAGCAGGAGATAGCACATTAACATCAAGGCTTAACGTAGGAGGTAACATCTGAGCTGTGTTTTGCAGGTGGCTCAACATTCTAGGAGGGAGAGATGAGAAGAGAGTGCATTCCAGGCATTAGGGACCACTGATGCAAAAGCACGGAGAAGGGAGAAAATTGCCTGCTAGGAAGGGGGAATATCTAACCGGCTAGCTTGACCAGAACAGAAGTTAAGGCCCTGGGTTTATATCCCACTTCTGACACTGTGTATCCTTGGCAAAATCCCTTAAAATCCCTGGGCAATGGACTGTGGTGACACCCACTTGATATCCATGCTACTGAGGAGGCTGGCTGGTGAATCTCTTGAGCCTCGTAGTTCTGAACTGCCATAGGGCTAAAGCTGATATGGTGTCTCCATGAATATGGTTAGGTCCCAGAAGCAGGGGGCAAACTACCTAAGGAGGGGCTAACTGTCCCAGGTCAGAAACAGAGCAGGTCAGAGCTTTCATGATGATCAGCAGTAGGGTCAAGCTCACTGGGCAGCTGCTGCACTTCCAGCTTGGGTAGGAATAATACACCCCAATAATACACCCCCCTAATGGCTGCAAAATGAGGGAATCAGACAAGATAACCTCCGAGCTCCCTTACCACTCTAGGTCAGTGATCCTTCTGACAAATATCATAAACAATGAAAGGACTAAGTTAATTGAAGAATTTTTAAAAGATACTGGAAACTCAATAAAGCTCTGGTATTTCTACATCATGCTGCATGTCTTCTGCTGTTCTTAGTGGTGTTCCCTAGCATTCTAAAGGCTTTTTAAATAATGAAAGAAATTAAAATGTTGTTCTATCTAGAAGGACCAGATGCATCAAATAATGTCCTGGTTCTTGGAAGTATTACTGTATCCTAGCCTTTCTAGTTTAAATAAATCAAGAAAGTTAGCTGGAGCCAGACATTGGAAGGCTGTAAATTTTAGACTAGGGATACTGTATTTTTATCTTAGGCAATAGGGAGTCATTGAAAATGTTTGAATGGTAGAGGAGGGTGACATGGTCATATCTGTGTGTTAGTGACCCTCTGCCTCCTCAGAAAAGCCAAATCTAAAATTTCAAATTAGGCAGGCTTTAAGGTAAAGTTCTTAAAGTGGTTATAAATGCAGCTGCCCACTCCCTCCACACACACATCCACCAAGTAACTGTAGAAAAGGAACATAAAAACGTGTCATGAAAATGGGTACTATTTGGTCTGGAGATCATTATCAGGAGATTGGCAATCTTCTTTCCTCCTTATACTCCAATTATTGTCATAAAGATGAAGCATCAGAATTTTAGTGCGTCATAAATTCTGTGCAACACAGTGGACCATTCTGTAACATGTTGACCTTTTCAATATTCTGCAAATTGATTTTCTGACCATTCCTGTTCTCTCTTGTTTACAACCCTTAGTAACCTGAGAAACAGAAACACAGAGAAAGAGAAACAGACAGATAGGGACAGAGAGAAAAAGAGAGGAGAGACACAGAGAGACAGAAACAGAGAGGAAGAGAAAAAAAGAGAGGAAAGGGAAGGGGAGGGGAGGGAAGGGAAGGGAAGGGAAGGGGAGGGAAGGGGAGGGAAGGGGAGGGAAGGGGATTGGAGGGGAGGAAGAGGAAAGGAAAGGAAAGGAAGAGGAGGGGAGGAGAGGGAAGGTCAGCAAGGGGGAGGAAAGAGAAAAAGAGAGAGAGAGAATATGTGAGTCATATATTTCTATGTTTATCAGTACTCAATGAATCATAGCATTTGTCTGTCTCTCAAAAGCCTGATGACAGCACATACTGTCTGCCTGGAGAGCATTAGCACAGAAAACAGGTTGGAAGCACAGAATTCATAGCTATAGGCACCTCCAGAATATCTGTAGTAAGTGATATCCATTTGGGGTCACATTGGACTCCCACCAATGGTAGATTTATACTTTTCTCCTTCGTGAATTATTATGGTAGAATTTTAAGCTCTGAAGATAAAGTACACTCAGCCTTTCAAATCTAATGTGTCTAGTTAGTGAACATGCTTTTCTATCATTAAATCAGCCCTGCTTATGTTTTTAATAATATTTATTCACAAAAAAGTCTCTTCAGCCAACAAAATTATTATAGGTTACAATTGCACTGTCCCATATCATTTCTTTCTCTTCTATGTCTCAAGGAACTTAAACCCACATTCTCTGATTCCAGACAAATATCCTTCCTTAATTGTGTTCCTTCTGAACATTCCTTCTTTTCTCTCAAGGCTCTATTTCTGACACTCTGGACTTCTTTTTCCACAATTACTTAGTTAGCAGCCTTCTCACCCAGGAAGAGTCCATCCTCCTCACTGCCTCTTCCTCTCATTGGTCAGTTCCTTCCAGGACCTCCATTTTGTGAAGGGGTCCAGGCCATCCATTTTTATCCCTTCATTTCTCATCAGACTTCTCATCCATTCTCCAGACTTCTTTCTCCACTATCCCCCTGCTTGGGTGCTTTCCTCCTCCTTCTCCTCCATTTAAGCTTCCTTCTATGTGTTGTCTTCCCCTACCAGAATATAAAGTCCTTGGGAGCAAGGACTATCTTTATATTTTTATTCCCAGCATAATGCCTGACAAAGAGTAAGTAATACTTGTTGATTTGTCAACTTGAATCCACAGCCCTTCATAGAATTTCTATGATGCTTCCATCTATCTCATCATTGTAGATACTTCTCCAACTCACACAGGTTTAAGCACACCTGTGGCCTCTCATCTCATGTGTTTTGTCCATATTCCTGTAACTCCTCCCCAGAAGGGTCGCCTAAGGAGTCAGAAACTTCATCTAGATTATTTAACCTTGAGCATTAGGCCCTGATGTACAACCGTCCACTGATTATCCTTCACCTTCATTGTATCATCAGCCCACCTTCCTTTATGTTCTTTCAGCTCTCTGTGGATATCATCTGCTACTTCTCCTATATGTTTCTCCAGCAATAAGCTTGGCCTAGAATTGTACAAGTGAGAGAGAGCAGTCTAGTTGCCTTGGGAAAATTGTGCAGCACTATTAAAGGAAAATCGTTTTTCCTCAAAACAAAAGCCTAGAGAGAAGATTCTGGGAAGATGGGGAGTAAATCAGAAAATTCCAAGCTCTCCAGATTTTCCCCACAAACAAGACAAAGTAGCACCTCAGGGCAAACATAGAGTGGTAAAAATAAACAAGAGTTGGGGCAGAACAGTAATCCTTCCAGGACAACTGGAAGAGAAAAAAGAAAAATCCCAGGACTGAAGTTTGGTCCCTATAAAGTGTATACATCTCCAGGCTAGCTCCACAGAAATAGCAAGAAGTGAGCCCTGGGGTTAGCTGGGTTGGAAGGTAGGATCAGCCACAGCCACAGGAATTTTCACCTCCCAGACAGTGAGGACAGTTGGATGTCTGAGCAGCGGAAGATTGATGGAACCTCTGCTGATAAGGGATGCCAGACTCAGCTGTGCTGCTGAGATCTCGCCCTGGTAGAGAATGAACCAGCACATGCCTGGTAAATGCAGAAGCAGTGAGGCAGGGACACTGCTGGCTGTGGACACTTACAAACAGGGCAGAGTTCTTGGTTTCAATTCCAGGCCGGAGGGGAGAACTGAAGCAGGACCTGAAAACAGAGGCACCATTCCCCCATACTCCAGGATTAGAGGTGATTACAATAAGTTGTTATAAATGAAATATAAAAGATGAACAGGCAAAAGAGAAAGAACTCAACCATAGAAAGTTAATATGGGGATAGAGAAGACTGGGATTCATCTTCAGAGGAGGATACTAAACCAGAGAAAGCTTCTCCTACCCCAAAGAGTAACATCAAATGGTCACCTGCCCAAAAAGAATTCATAGAAGAACTTTAAAAAGACTTTTAAAATTAAATGAGAGATATTAAGGGGAAAAATTTTAAATAAGAAAAATAAGAAGATTGTGAAAAGAAAATTAACCTACTAGAAGAGGAGATCCAGAATCTTAAGTAAGAAAATGACTCCTTGAAAACTAGAATTGGTCAAGGGGAAGCCAGCAAAGTTATGAGACCAAGAAATAATAAAACAAAATATAAAGAATGAAAAATAGAAAAGAAACATAAGAAAACTGATCTGGAGAACAAATCAAGAAGAGAAAACATAAGAATAATCAGACTACCTGAAAGCTGCAATCAAAAAAAGAATCTTGATAAAATAATACAAGAAATAATTAAAGAAAATTTTCCTGAAGTGTTAAAACAAGAGGGAAAGTAAAAATAGAAAAACTACACAGATCACCACCTCAAAGATATTCTATAAGGAAAATTTATAGGAATATCATAGCTAAATTCTTAAACCCCCAGCTGAAGGAAAAAAAAATATTACAAGCAACAAAAACAAATAATTCAAATATGGCAGAGTCACAATTAGAATCATACAAGACCTAGCAGTGACTACACTAAAGAATTGCAGGTCTTGGAACAGTATATATTGAAAAGCAAAAGAACTGGGGTTGTGGCTAAAAATATCATACCCAGAAAAGTTAAGCATAATCCCAAATGAAAAATAAATGGACATTCAATGAATTGCCAAACTTTCAGGATTTTATTGTAAAAAGACCTGAACTTAATAGAAAAATTGACATGTAAGATCCAAGAGAAATACAAGATAAACATCAAACACTAATTATAAAAGACTAAATAAGGACAGACTCTTTACTCTTCATATGAGGAAATGTAACCTGTTATCTCTAAGATTGTAACTAATAATTGGGTAGTTCGAAAGAAAGTTTGGGGTAAAGCTGAGTATGATGTGATTCTAAAAAGTAATACTTTCTAGGAAAAGGTAAAAAAGAGTAATTATCTTATACAAATGAAGTGCAAAAGGAAGAACTGACACAGAGGAATTAGATGGAAGAGGAGGGCTAGTAGTTCTGGAACCCTACTTTCATTGGGAATGGGTTAAAGAGGGAAATATATATATATACATGGGCATAAAAGCCTTCTGAATTCAGAAAGAAATAAAAAGCTAGGAAGATACAGAAGGGAAAAGATTTTTAGAGGGAATGCTACTTACATCATATCTGGGTGAAAGAGATAACATTACATACATTTAGAAGGGAATAAAAGTCTTCTAAATATAAAGAAATAAGAGGATAAGGGAATACAATATGGGGCTGGTACAGAAGGCTGTCTAGATTAATGGGAATGGAGTAAAGAGGGAACAACATATATATTGGGAAGGCTTTAAAAATCTTCTATATTCATATAGAAACAAGAGGGTAAGGGGAAAGGAGGGGAGGATGAAGGAGGAATCCTTAGAGGGGAGTAGGTTAAGTTATAGGAGGGCAAGGTAGTAGGTAGAAGTAAAGTAAGGGAAAGGAAATAAGCAATACACACAAACACAAAATAAAGATCAGGAGAAGAATTCATTAGGGAAAAAGCAGGAGGTAGCAATCATGATCTCAGACAAAGTTAAAGCTGAAAAAGATTTGATCAAAAGAGGAAAATAATGAAACTATACAGTATGTCAGCCATATTAACCAATATTGTTTTAGACTATTTAAAATAACTATATTGTTTAAGGTTGGAATATTGCTGTGGTATAGGAGCTGGTGGATTTAGAAAAATATGGAAAGACTAGGACTTACGAAAAAAGATGCTATCCACCTTTAGAGAAACAGAGCACAAACAAGTATAGCATGGCTTTAAACAGTGCATATGAATGTATATGTGTATGATTATAGATATCTATGTATATGTATGTGTATGCAAGTTTATATATGCTTATCTATATATATTGTGCATATACATATAAACACATACACACACACACACACACATATATATATATATCCCCACTTAATTGTAGCCTTCTTGGGGAATAGGGGAAGAAAAAAAAAAAGAATAAAGTAAAAAGTGCACAGCAGAGAACAAAATAAAACCTACAAGGAAGTAAAAAAAAAAAGATGGACAGCTCTGAATACAAGGTGTAGTATTTATAATATAGGCTTTCTTGAAATGGAAATTTATTGCTTCATATTTTGACCCCTCTCTTATATTCTGCTGTTCATATAGCAATGTTTTTTTCCCTTTCTTATTTTGTATTTAAGTTTAAAATAAAAAATTATTTAAAAAATCTATTTTAAAAAAAATACTGCTATTCTCCCAGTAGTGGATAAAGAGCTGGCCTCAGGGCCAGGAAGATGTGAGTTCAAATCCCATTTCTAACAAATACTAGCTTCCCCTGGAAAGGCACTTAACTTCTCCATTAAGACAACTTTCTAAGACTATAAGTGCCAGAAAAAGCACTAACTTGTATTGTTAAAGGAAATTTCCTTTTATGGGACTTCCTTATATAAATATATTCATAGAGTCAACCATACACTTACTCATTCTTCCAGTGTTGCCCTGTGAGCTATGAAGGTGAAGGGAATGAGCATTTATAGAGCATCAATTATTTGCCAGACACAATGCTAAGCATTTTGCAAATATTAAATCATTCAGTCTTCAAAACAACTCTGTGAAGTATATGCTATTATGATCCCCAGTTTACAGTTAAAGAAACTGAGGTAGACAATGGTTAGGTGACTTGACCAGGGTCACACAGCTAACAAGTATGTGAGGCTGGATTTGAACTCAGATCTTCCTTACTCCATTTAGCCACCTACCTATCTGTGAGACACAGACTACCATAGTCTAAAAAGAGTTCAAGTTCAGGTTACCCTAAAGGTAATAAAGAGACCCATGGGAGGCATGAGCAGGTTGTAATGGCCAATGCCATTGAACAGATGAGAAAATGTGGTAGTAGTGAGTTTTCATATCATCTAGAATTAGATGGACCTCAGTGAGATTTGAATCACAGGCATTCACTGTGGCCAAATGGGAGAAGCCAGTGGCAATGGTGAACTATGAATGACCTCCAGACCTACATGAACAATGTTGTGTCTGTGACATGTTCTCTAGATCCAAGTAGAGGAACATTGTCATCCAGCAAATACAAGACAATAGGTATTCCTTTTTCTCGTACTAACAGACTATCACTAGGTCAGTTCCAGGAGCAATTTCCTCTCCTGGTTTGTTGGTTTCTTCAGGTTGTTGACAAGGCACACTTAGGAGGATTTCAACAAACAGCAAAGATTCAAACATTGGTTTCTTTGTTCCATTGACTAGAAACTAGAAACCCCCATCTTTGTATCTTTGTAACCTTTGGTAATTCATATAAGCTAGCTTATTACAAACAATATGGCTGGGCAGATAGCAAACAGACATCTCAAATAAAAGTCTAACTAAAAATTACACCTATACATGGCATTTTTCCATGTAATTTTGACTCACTAGAAACATTTACTTTCCCATGCAATACTAATGTACCAATGATACTTCCAAAGCATGGTTACAGGGAGAAGATTTTGTAAGTGTTAACATGCTATAGAAATGTCATTATTTAATATTATTTTATTCTTACCATTCTAAGTTCCAAAGTAATCCAAGTTACAAATCATTTCCTAATATCACAACCTCTTTGTCATTAATCAGTTAGCTCTGAATCTATACTCCAGGTTATTAATGATATTCAATAAACTGGAAAAACTTCCCTTTCTTCTTCCTTCCCCCACCCTATCTCTCTCCCCTCTCTCATTTCTGTCTGTTTCTTACTCTACCTCCTTCTTTCTCTCCTTTTCCATGTATTGTGTGTATTTGTATTTATACATACGTATATAAAGTATGCATGTACCAAAATTCCTACCCTTTTAAGCTTAAATAAACATCAGAGTTGCTGGCTATATATTTATTATCAGAGTAACAAGTAATGACAGAAAGATATAAATAATTATTCACAGTGTTAAATGTGAGAAAAATCACAACCAGAGTCACCTCAAATTATTATTTCTATTCTGGACTTCCCCTTACCTCGGAAACACAGCACCACCATTTAGTTTCTCTGGCTAGCATCCCAAATCTCTTAAGAGTCTTCTTATTTATTCACAATGTAAGAATTATACTCAGTTCTGTCAGAGAATAAGTACTTTTTCTTTGCCTCTCACAGTTTCTTTCCAGCCATGATAGATAACTCTCAAGAACAGGTTGAAACTCCCCAGTCTCATCGCAGACTCTTCAAGGAATTCTCTTTATAATGTGTCTTCATAAGATAAGAGTTAAAACAGTTCAATCAGGAAAATAATCTTCAATTTTTCTCATTTATTTACTCTGTCTCTCCTCAACCCTCACCCCTCATAATCTCTCTAGAATGACGGCTAAAATCCATCTCCCACAAACTTCTCATAGAACGACAGTTACTATACCCATACAAGATTCCAAAGCCTATTACAGAGATGCTAACAGTTTCTATAGTTTCTGTAGAAGTGGCTATTGAAGCTCCGAGGGATGACTTATACTTGCCAAAAGTGTTTGTCATTATCATGAAAGACATCCTACATGAAGTCCAAATAGAAGGAGATTCCCTATGAATGAGGAGCCTGAGTGACTAGGAGGATGGTGGTGTCCTCAACAGTAATAAGAAAGCTAGAAAGATGGGAGGGCATTGGAGGAAAGATGACAAGTTCAATTTCAGATATTTTGAGTTTTAGGTTTCCATGGGACATCTAAGTCCAGAGGCCTAATAGGCAGTTGGTGATACCAAACTGGAGGTCAGGAGTGAGATTAGGGCTCAATAAGTTGATCTGAAAATCATCAGCATTGATATCATAATTGAATTCATGGGAGTTGATGAGATCACCGATGGAAATAGTTTAGAAGGATAAGAAAAGAGGAACTAGGACAGAACCTCTGGAGACACCAACAGTTGCGTGCATGACCTGAAGAAAATCCAGTAAAGAAGACTGAGAGACCATCTGACAGGTAGGAAGAAAACCAGGAGAGACCAGTTTCACGAAAACCTAGAAGGGAAAGACAATCCAGAAGACAAAAATTGACGGTGTCAAAGGCAGCTAGTCAAGAGAATGAGGACTGATCAAACAATGGTTTGGCACTTAAAAGACAAAAAAGAAATTTACATCATAACTATTACATATTTAAAAGAAATAGTGAGTTGTATGTAATAGATTAGCAGTTTCATGTGCAATCATCTTTTCTTATTATACTATGTTATGGAAATGCTTATTTTATTTCATAAATTAAAAATAAAATAAATAAAACACTTAAAAGATCATTGGTAACTTTGGAGAGAGTAGTTTCAGTGGTATGAAGAGGTGAAACACTATATTTCAGAAGGTTTAGAAGAGAATGAAAAGAGAAGTGGAGGCACCAATTGTAGATAGCTTTCTCACACTTAGCTATGAAAGGAAATAATAATAATTATCATAATGATGAAAAAGATGATGATGATGATGATGATGATGATAGTAACATTTATATAATGCCTACTATGTGCCAGGCCCTGTGCTAAGTGCTTTACAAATATTATCTCCTTTGACCATCATGACAACCCTAGAACATAGGTGTAATTATTATCTTTATATTGTAGATAAGGAAACTGAGGCAGAGAGGTGAAGTGATATGTCCAAGGTCACATAGCTAGTATGTGTCTGAGGTCAAATCTGAACTCAGGTCTTCATGACCCCTGGCCCAGTGCTCTATCCATTATCCATTTTAGCTGCCCAGGAGAGAAGAGAAATAAAATAATAGCTAGTGAGGATGACTGGATCAAGTCAGGGTCATGTAAGGGTAGGGAACACAGAAGGTAAGCAGCCAGTAGATACAGTCTGAAGATTGGTGGGAGAATGAGGATGACAGAGATCAGTCTGCTGGAGAAGGAATCAAGGGTGCATCTAGACAGGTGTGTTGTAACAACAAGAACTCTTTATTGTGAGGCAGAGTTGAAGACAGGGAGGAAGATATCTGGTGATGTGAGATGAGGGAACTCTTAACCAATCAGCTGAGGACCATTATAAGGATTCATGCTTCACCAAAAATAAAAAATGAAGCCGAGAATAAAATGTTACACTATTACCTCTATTTTACAGATGAAGAAGTTGAGGCTGACAGAACTTAAATGACTTACCCAGAGTCATACAATTAATAAAAGGCTATAAGGCAGGATTCAAACTCGGTTCTCACTGACTCCACATCCAGAAATCTACTCAGCACATCACTAAAGTTGCCTCAACTTTTTGAAGCTAATATTGCTCAGCCTCTGGCCCACCCCTACCCCTTAAAAAATATTCACTTCTCAACAAGTTGTGGTATGTGATTGTGATGGAATACTACTGTTCTATAAGAAATGATGAGCTTAGTAATCTTAGAAAAACGTGGATAGATTTTCACAAAATTATGAAGACTGTAATGAGCAGAACCAAAAGAACGTTGTATACAGTAACAGCAATGTTGTTTAAGAACAACTTTGAGCGAATAAATCATTTTGACTATTATGAGTACTCAAATTAACTACAAAGGATATATGAAGGAAGAAGCTATCTTTATCCAGAGAAAGAACTGATAAATACAAGTATATATAGAATGATTTACATTTTACAATATTATATATATGTATGTGTGTATACAAATATATACATACATACATACATATTTGTGTCTAATGGTGGCCGTCTCTGGGGGGAGAAGGAAAAAAGACAAAAAAGAAATTTACATGATAACTATTACATATTTAAAAGAAACAGTGAGTTGTATGTAATAGATTAGCAGTTTCATGTGCAATCATCTTTTCTTATTATACCATGTTATGGAAATGCTTGTTTTATTTCACAAATTAAGGATCAAATAAATAAAACACTTAAAAATTCACTTCTCTAAACTAAATATCCTCAAGTCCCATAGATTTCTGTCTATTCCCTTACCATCCTGGTTGCATTCCTATGGATTCACTCTGCATCTCAATGTGCTTTCTAAAATGTGATGTTCAGAACTAGACAGAATATGCCAGGTGTAGTATTGTAATACAATAGAACTGTTACCACCCATCCTCTGAACACTCACTAACTCCAAAGGAAAGTTCATTCTTCTTCCAAAAACAATATCATTTTTCTTAGTATGTGGTCCTTCTGCAACAAGATTAGATTCAAGAATAAGTCTGAACTATTGAAAGAAAGTGTGGGGATCTAACCTTCTGATATTACAAAACGGAGATTCAGGTCCACTGAGTACAATGATGCAGAAGGGAAAGAAATCCTGGTGATATTTTGAAGCCTGGTGAAGTTTCCCTAGTAATTTTTAGATTTGTTCATGGTTTAGAGTGGAAAGGATATTGAAAGCCACCTAGTCGAACCCTTTCATCTTCTGTAAGGAAACTGAGACCTAGAAATGTTTAGTAGCTTGCCCAAGGTCACACGCAAGTGAGTAACATCATGGGTAAAGTCCTGGACATTGAGCAAAAAGATCTGGGTTTGAATCCTATGTCAAATAAATACTAGCTGCACAAATTCTCAGTTTCTTCATCTTTAAGAAGGGAATAATCATGTTTTCACTACCTAGATCACTGGGGTTATAAGGAAAGTTTTCAAACCTTCAAGAATCTTCAAACATTACATAACTGTGAGCTATTTTCATAGGCAGACAAACAGTGGAGCTGGTGAGGACAGTTTTTTTCCAGGTTTATCCAAGAATCTCATTTGAGATTTGGACACTAGCTACTTCTGCTGGAGAGACTAGCTTTGTTTTCTTATTACTCTCAATAACTATCAGTGTATTCCAGAAGGAAAGGAGCTTATTTTAGGTCTCCCTTCCCAACTTTATTTGTGCAAAGTTCTAGGTCAAAAGAATGTTTCTTTAGGTGTTCAGAAAATGCTTTTGACATTAGTGATGATGCTTATTTTCTCTACATATTTTTAAGAATCTAGTTATGAAGCATCTTAATTAGGAAAGAAAGTCAGTGTGGTCCAAGGAAAAGAGCTCTGTGTTTTGTGATCTTTAAAAAGTTTGACAGACATAATTTCTGGATAATTAATATTTTTATTAATAATGCTAGCATTTTATTAATAAAATAGGTCAGTGGCATTCTCAAATGCCAAAAGACCCCTCATGGTGGTGGGCTGACAGTTTATATGCCCTTGGAAGAGTGGGTACTCCTAAGGGTGTCAATCAACTCTGATTGGCTAACAATTAATGAGAGAATGGATATTACAGTGAGAAGTGGGCTCACTCCAATGAGGGACTGCGAGAGAGACATCATATCACTCTTGGACAAAGAGACTATTTCTATACCCAGACTACTCACAGTCTTGGGCAATCTAAACAAAGAATCTACCTCCACCCAAACTTACTTGAGTGGAACACCACGGGCAGGAATTCACCTTAGATAAGATGATCCAGGTGGGGTAAATTTTTGGCAGAAGTCAGTAATGTCCTTCAAAAGGCTGGGTTTTGACCAAGGAAACAGGATAGGGAAAAAGCGTGGATCTCCCCCATAATTAGTTATTAATAATCATTTCTCTCAATTTGGAGTCAAAGTACCTGAGTTTGAATCCTACCTCTGTCACTAATTATCTGTGTGACCTTAGGGGAGAAAAGAAAACAACTCTCTAGGTCTTAATTTCCTCCCAAGTAAAAAGGAGGTAGTTGGACTATATGACTTTCAAGGTCCCTTCCAGCTGTACATCTATGATCCTATCAATTGGTATATATGAGGAAAAGTTTTATTGGTTGTTGTCATCCTTCAGTCTCGAAAAAGACCAAAATGACAGCACTATGCTAGAGTCAAGTTACGGTGTGACTGACTGTGGCTGATCAGACCAATGCAAGCACAGAATGTTCTATCACAGGTCAGGCACAAATAGTCCATGTGAACATTTGGAGTGGATTCTCTAAGTTTGTGCATCTTGTGTTTCTCTTGAGCTAATTCAATTCTGCTTTGCTCATAGAGCACAGCACCTTCTCTGATGTGGGCACGCCATGCTGAGGGATCCTGTGCCAGTGTTTCCCGTGTCACACAATCAATTCCAAAGTGCTTAACAGAGACCTTGAGAGGATCACTTCTTCTGACCACCATGTGAATGCTTGCCCTGTGTAAATTCTCCATAAAATAGTCTTTTGGGCAAGAGGATGTTTTGTATTTGAACAACATGGCCATACCATCAGAATTGAGCTCTGTGAAGTAGAGTCTGAATGCTTGGCAGTTTAGCTCAAGAAAGGACTTCAGTGTCTTGGTATCTTATCCTGCCAAGTGATCTTCAGAATCATCCTAAGACAATTCAAATGGAAGTGATTCAGTTTCCTGGTGTGGCACTGGTATACTGTCTGGGTTTCACAGCATACAACAATGAGGTCAGCACAATGGCTCTGTAGACCTCTGGTTTGGTAGTCAGTCTAATACCTTCTTCTCTTCCACACATTCCTTCGGAGCCTCCCAAACACTGAGCTGGTTCTGAAAATGTGTGAGTCAACCTCATTACCAATGCGTACATCCCTGGAAAATTCACTACCAAGATAAGAGAACTTAGCCACAGCATTCAGAACTTCTCCATTTGCTTTAACCAATGGTTCCATGTATGGATGGTGTGGTGGTGGCTAATGGAGCACAATTGTTTTCTTGGTGTTGATTGTTAAGCCAAAATTAGCACAAGCAGAAGAGAATCGATCCATACTTTGTTGTTTCTCAGGTTCAGAGGCTGCATTGAGTGCACAATCATTTGTAAACAGGAAATCACGTACCAACATTCCCTCCACTTTGGTCTTGGCTTGTAGCCTTTTCAAGTTGAAGAATTAACCATCAGTGCGGTAGCTGACCTTGATGCTGTGTCTATCCTCATTGAAGGCATTTGACAACATGGCTGAAAACAGCATGCTAAAAAGCATAGGAGCAGCTAGACAACCTTGTTTCACTCCATCGATGACTGGAAAGCACAAGACATGAGTTGGATCCCACAATCTGTATGACCTTGGGCAATTCACCTTTCTGGGACTTAGTTTGGCTCCATCCATAAAATGGAATTTGCCTAGGTGGCCCATGAGATGACTTGCAGGTCTACATCTATGATCTGATGATCTTGTTTATCTGTAAATATTAAATACTATGGTCATTGTCTCATACAGATGGCATATACTGAGTCTGGATGACTAGTTGTTGAGGAGGTCATGAAGATTATGGCTTCATGAACTAGATGACCCCACAGCTTCCTTCTAAACCTAAAGGTCTATGATTCTCAATGTACTCGGTCAGGGCTGAAGGAGCAGGAAATAGAATGAGTTGACCTTTGCTTTCTTCATTATCAGGAACTTCAAATAAAAGTTTCCTCTAAGGATTCAAGGAGCTTGTGGCAACTTAAAGTCCTATAGAGTTGTCAGAGACAATAGAACTCAAATGATTTGCCTTGAACTCAGATCTTCCTGATGCTAAGACTGGCCCACTTCCCACTTTGCGATACTGATTTCCATGATTCTTAATATTAAAATAATAATTTGTGAACATTTGAGTAAAGTGGAAAAAAAGATATTTAACCCAAACTCCATAGCTTCCACAGAAGCAAAAAATAAAAATGTTTAATTGATGAAAAACAGAAAACAAAGCAAAAGTTTAGAGTTTAGGATTCATGCATAACGGTGAAGTCTATTTGTTTCCAATTTCTTCTTTTATCACAAAATTATAAGATTTTTTTAACAGGAAAAGGGAGAATCAAGGGAACTGCAGATACTTATTTAGCTGAAATATAATATCTATGAAGGACATATACAAAACTCTTGAACAGTCCATAGATTCTTAAGAGATATATCTGTAAAAACTGACACAGAAGCATATGACTTCCTTTGAGAGTGCTAAACGATGACGCAATCAACACAGACATTTGAATCCTGAGACCAAAAGTTTATAGTCAAGATTCATGACCATCTCACATTTCCAAATTTTTCACCAGCCTTTCTGGAGGTTGTTACATCCTGATGTCTGTGGGAGGTTTCCAACTCTGTATCTCAAGGTTCTCAAAAAGAGAGTTTACTGCATGTTATTTCTGCAGAAATGACTCTAACTTGAAATCCTTAAAAGGGAACTTTTTTTTTTTGCTTTTGGTTGATGGGGATTGACTTTCCCACAGTTTATTTTATGTCACTTAGTTAAAGAGTAATCATTTTCTATGTGGTCAAAGGATGTGAACAAGCAGTTCTCCAAAGAAAAACTGCAAGCTATTAATAGTTTTAGGAAAGTCTTCCAAATAATCAATAATAAAAATGCAAATCAAAACCACCATAGATTTTCACCTCATATCCAACAAATTGGCAAAGATGACAAAAGATGGAAATAGTCGATGTTAGAGAGACTGTGACTAGAAAGCCAAATTAACACACTATTATTGGAGTGATAAATTAGTGTGATTCTGGAAAATGATTTCAAATTATGCTAAGAAAATTTCAAAATGTTCAGACCTTTTAACCCAGAGATCTCACTGGTAGGTATATACCCCCAAGGAGGTCAAAGAGAGAAAGATGCAATATGCATTTTTTGAAATAGTAAAGAGCTGGAAATAACATTGGATGTCCATGAATTGAGGGAATGAGGACCCAAAAAATAAAACATGAATATAATGTAATATTACTGTACCATAAAAAACTACAAATATGATAAATATAGGGAGATATGAGAATACATATCAACTAATAGAGTGAAGTAGACAGAACCAAGAAAATAATATATATTTGTGACTACCACATCATAAATGGAAAGAATAATAAAATTGAAACTGAATTTTGTATAATTTTAATGATCAAGATTGGCACTGAATAAGAAATATGGGAATGTACTTTTCCCCTTCTTGGTAAAAGTGGGAGACTTTAGATGTGGAACATTATTATCATCAAATTATTAATATGTTGATTAGTTTTGCCAAACCTTTTACCCCTCTTTTTTTTTATTCTTTGTTATAAGGGGTGGCTTTTTGTGGAGGAGGTGAAGATATATAAGAAATCAAAGAGGTTATAAAAACAAAAACAATAAAAATTAATTTTAATTGCTGTCAGAGTTTTCATCATTTCTCTCTACTGGCATCTTTTATATTGCTTTTCTTATCTAAAGTCTTCACTGATTTCAGTCTATTCACATCCACAATGTAGCTCTTCATTGCCCTCTGGATGGTCTAGGATGGCCCACGATTTTGATTCTCTAGAGACTCACAATTCAACCTCACCAGAAAAATGTTGGTGTTAAAACAATGGGCCAATTTCAGAGAAAATCTTAGTGTCATTAAAAGCACAGCTCAGTTTCCCAAAGGCAATCCAACCCACTCTCCTCCTGTTCAGTTTGCCCAGAAGATTTGCCTGTTGCCAAATTCAGGTCTAATATAGCTCCAGAGTTCATGGGTGATGATACAACAGAAGGAAGGTTCTTGGGAGTAATAAATATTTACTGTGTGGCCAGGTATTATTCTGGCCACTGGGAAGCACACAAAGAAATCTAAGAAATACCTCCTAATCTGAAGAAGTGAACAATATAGTTGGACAGACAAGGTGTACATATGAACCATTTACATTTCAATATATGACATTCCACAATTAGTTGTCATCCTAAGAGTATGTATAGAAAAACTGTACTATAGAAGTTCAGAGAAAAGAAAGATCAAAATTGACTATAATGGTAAGGGAACATTTAATTGGAGAGGAATGACTTGTTCTGACATCTAAACCAGAGGCAGAATGTATATGGGTATAAACAAGAAGGATTGATATTCCAGGTAAGGGGCATGGAGGTGGGATGTTTTAAAACAGCATAATGTTTTAAGAGAAGAATAAGGGCACTGACCTCATTGGAGGCCATTCATACTAGGGAATACTGGGAATAAATCTAGAAAAACAAGATGAGAGGAGATTATAGCATTCTTGAATTTGTATTCTGTAAAGTGTTAGGAATTATTGATATGATGAAATTGGTGTTCGGGGAATCTTGTGACAGTGTGAAGATGGATTCTCTCTTTCTTCTCTTCCCACATATTTGACCACTCCCTTTTATTCACTTTTGCTGGATTATCATCCATCTCATGCCTTCTAACAGTGGAAATAACCACAGCCTCTGGGCCCTCTGCTAATCTCTCTCAACTGGGGACATCATCAACTTCTATGGGTTTAATTATCATTCTACACATCTGTACATCCAACCCTAATCTCCCTCTTTACTTCCATTCTCATATTCCCAACTGCCTTTTGGACATTTCCAAATGGATATCTCATAGGCGTCTCAAACAACATGTCTGATTCCATGTATTATACAATATTTAGGCATTCCTAAATATGTCATTTGATTCTTTTACAAAATGACATCTATTAATCCTTTCCTTTTATAGCCACTGAAGGGATGAATGCTCAGATTTCCCTGCCTTGACTTTGATACTTTGATGGCTATATTATTTCATCATCATGGATACTGTTTCCTTTAGTACAGATCAAAATCCAAAGCTGCAATAGTAAAGTCAAGGAAACCAATAGCTAGGAGTTTTTTTTTGAAAGTGATGAGAATCTGACTGGTATTGGCAATGGAATAAAAGAAGTAATGCATACAAGAGACAGTCCAATGAAAAGTTACAGGACTTGGTGACTAGTTGGTTATAGAGGGCAAATGAGGAGGCAATCAAAAGTGACAGTAAAGTTTTGAGTCTGGGTACCTAATGATGTAGTTATTGATAAAAAAAGGAAAAGTCAGGAATGGGATTCCTACATGGAAGAAGAAGATAATGACTTTGATTACAGACATAATAAGTTTGGAAGAATGGAAGAATACCTAAGGAAGTGCAGTCAGGGACTGGCACTTGGATGACAGAATAGGCCTGAAGGTATAGATCAGGCAGTCATTCACTTACAGGTGATAGGAGAAAACATGAGAACAGTTGAATTCTCCCAAAGGAAAAGATCTCTAGAGAGCAGAGTGGAAGACTCAGAACTTGGGCTATCCTTATAACAAGGAGACAAAAAGGAAGAAGAACCGTCAAGGAGATCAAAGTAGAACCAATATGGTGCGGTGTCACGGGAGCCAAGAAGAGAGTTCCAAGGAGAAAACAGTCAACAATATCAATGCAACAGAGAAGTAAAGGAGAAGGATTTGTGCTCCTGTCTTTCCTCTGACATGATCTCCAGTATGTGTGTATAAATATATATGTGTGTGTGTGTATGTGTATATATGTATGTGTATGTGTATATATATGTATGTGTGTGTGTGTACGTATATATACATATATGTATGCACGTATATAATGTTTATACACAGTTATTTGCATGTGGTTTTTGCCGGTAAATTGTGAGCTACTGAAGAGCAGCAACTGTTCTGTCTTTCTTTGTATCCCCAGTATTCAGCACAGTGTTAAGCATGTAGTAGCTTCCTAAATGCTTCTTAACTTAATTAAGAAAAATCTCTTCAATGTGGAAAGGATTTTAACTCAGGAAAACTGCACTCTATCCACTGTGCCACCTAGATTCCTGTTTTGTTTCGTTTTTCCAAGATAGATGAGACCTATCACTGTTTAAGAGCAAAAGAAGCTATGGTAATGTAGAAAGGGAGACAGAATGCCAGACCTGAATCTGGAAGACTCATTTCCTGAGTTCAAATCCGTCCTCAGACACTTACTAGTTGTGCAACCCTACAGATTGAAGGGACAAATATGTAATTAATGCCTCAGAAGTTAGATGGGAATATGACCTAGAGCTGTGGAGGTAAAATTAGAAAGGATACATGATGTGTTAGATATCACACTAAACTTGGGGTCAGGGAGTCAAAATCCTGTCTCAGATATTAATGGTGTTATCCTAGGATAGTCATTTAACCTCTCTGAGCCTCAGCTTTCTCATCTATAAAATGGGGACAATAATAATATCACCTACCTTACGAGGGATGCTGTGGAGATCAAATGAGCAAATATATGTAAAGTGCTTTGTAAATTTTAAAGCAATATATAAATATGAGCTATTTTTATAAGACTTTTTGAACAGAAAAAGACCCCAGACAATCAAAGCAAGACTTAATGGTCTAACCTGTGTTGAAGCAGGGTTTTTCCCTTCTTTGTATTTGAGGTAGGGAGTATTCAGAACAATATGAGATTTCTGCATAATTAGCATACTTTATGTTACTGGGTGACTATGGGCTATCCTGTGTAATTATGCACTGAATGAGTCTGTGTTTCTATATTCACTGTCCTCCTCCTTTAGATTTGGGGACTTCAGTGTAAATAGATTTTTCATTTCATTATACCCTTGTGAACTGTTAACTTTCAATACAAAAGAACATAAAAATGCAACAGTCTGCTTAATGGTTGAGGGTTGACTCATTCACATATTTATAAATTATACAAGATGCACCAAGGAATTTCAAATATTCTTAGAAAAATTATATTGGATAAGTAAAGTGAACACATGTGCCCTATGCTAATGAACATCACAAAGATTTTATTTATCTTATGGGGATTTTTTTCTTCCTTCCCTGATCTACTTCTTTTAAAAAGTGCCAGCTTGGCTTTACCTTTGGGAAGAATTAAAATTAAAGTCTTATGGGAATACACACACACACACACACGTGCATGTCCACACATGCACAAGTGTGTGTGTAATGTGTGTGTGAGTGTGTGTGTGTGTGTTCCCATAAGACTTTAACTGTAATGGATAGTTATGACCCAAATACTCCAGTATTTCCCCAATCATACCATTCCAAAGACCTTGCAAGTTCCCAGTATCATGAACATCATGTTAGAATTTGATTTGTTGAGCTCCGTGTAAAATACTGTGTCCTTTAAACCAAAACATATATACATTGTGACCCCTGTGTGTGTTCATCACACACAAAAGTCTTGCAACATGACTTTCCAGGCTTGAGAATCAGTCTCAGCTGCATCAGCTGCTTCCTTGACATCTTTTGGCTAACTTCCCATGTCTAAATGTCCCAGGGGAGAAATGAAATTTCATCAGGAGAGGGTATCATTCTCTCCTACAGTTAAATCCCGGTGAAAGCATAGAGACCCAGACATGATGGCAGCTTCACCTCCACCAAGCAGCCAGCCAGTGTTCAGGGAAGATTTGCTGAGGGTTGCTCCCTCTCTATACATCAGTAGTGACTGTCAAATGAAGCGTGCATGGCTATATCCCTGATGTGATCAGATGAAATGCTAGGAGACCAGAAAGAGAGGTCCCTGTTATGTTGATTGTCCCTGTGGTTATTATGAGCATAAAATGAGATATTTGTAAAATGCTGTACAAACCTCAAAATGCTACATAAGAGCTATTATTAGGTTTATCCTTTATCATATAGAATAACAAAGCAAAACAAAGCTGGGAAAGTAAAGATTAATTTGTGATCTCACCTGTGTGAACTTGGGCAAGCCAGTTAAGCTCTTTAGTTCTCAGTTTCCCCTTCTGTAAAAGGTGTCTGACATTCCTTCCAGTACTAAATCTTTGATTCTGGGATCCTGAAAATTTTATGTGACAAAGGGAATTCTAGTAAAAATAAATAAAAACTAGAAAACAATTGATCCATGTCCTAACCAACCAAATATGTTTGAAGTGAAATAACTCTGCAGGGGGAAAAGGACATAAGAGTCATGAAAGTATATTAGAGGAAAGGTACTACATCTACTTCACAGATATGAAAACAATTATGCCTTACCAAATATTATTAGGCACTTTTAGAGGATGAACTCGAAAGTAATCAGAAGAGAGAAACCAGGATGATGGGAGAACCAGAAACCATCTTTGAAGATCCATCGAAGGAACTGGGGATGTATGGGCTGGAGAAGAGAAGATGTAGGGTAGATGACAACTCTTTTTTAAATATTTAAAGGATTACATAGGGGCAGCTAGGTGGCGCAGTGGAAAGAGCACCAGCCCTGGAGTCAGGAGTACCTGAGTTCAAATCTGTTCTCAGACCAAACACTTGACACCTACTAGCTGTGTGACCCTGGGCAAGTCACTTAACCCCAATTGCCTTTAAAAAAATATTTAAAGGATTACAAATCCATGAAAGATAGATCAGACTCCCGGGGGAGAGAACAAAGCATAATGGATGGAATTTGCAGAAAGAAAGACTTAGGTTTTATATAGAAGATTTACTAACAATTAGATTTAGGAAATAATGGAAATGGCTGTCTCAATAATGAATTCCCCTCTTACTGGAGGGCTTCAAGCAGAAATTTATTGTAGAAATAATTCTTGTTCTGGTATGTTTTGGACTAGAAGGCCTCTAAGGTTCCTTTCAACTGAGATTCTGTGATTCTCTGATATCTGGGACATTGAAATTATGCTTTTCAAAGTGCTTTCACAGAAGTGAGTCCCTATTTGCTATTTATAACAGCCTTGAAAAGAAGGCAAGAAATGTACACTTATTTCTATTTTTATTTATGACAAAATTAAGCCTCAGAGACATTAAGTGACTTACCCAAGGTCATACAAGCAGTGAGCATTTTTTTTAAAAAATCCCAGTTTCTCTTATTTGGGCAACTGGAAAACTGGTGGTGCCCTTTATAAAAGGGATATTTGAAATGTGAAAGGAGGGAATAAGCTTTTATATAGCACCAACTATGTGCCAGGAACTGTGCTGTTTTCTTACCAATATTATCTCATTTGACCCTTTTTACAATACAGGAAATTGAGGTAAATAGAGATTGAATGACTTTGTGTGTTATCTCTCCCATTTAGAATGTAAGTTCCTTGAAAGCAGAGACTCATTTGCATCCATAGCACTTAGCACAGTGTTTGGCACATAGTAAGGAAAGGAGGGAAGAAACGATCATTTACTAAGTGCCTACTATGTGCCAAGCATTGCAATAAATTATTTACTTTGAGCCTCACAACAACCCTGTGAGGTAGGTGCTATTATTATCCACATTTTACCATTGAAGAAACTGAAGCAGACAGAGGTTAAGTGACTCACCCAGGATCAACTAGTTGGTAAGTGTCTGAAGTCATATTTGAACTCAGTACTTAATACATCTTTATTCATTCATTCACAATTATATGCATTCATCAGGTTGATATTATGGCCCTTCTTTATTATTATTTACTGTTTAATCTCGGCCATTATGAATAGAGCTCTTCAGAGCATTTGTATAGGCACAAGCCTGGAGCTCAGCAGGTCTACTACTGTTGTCGTATTCCAAAGTCTGCAAATTAATGTGGAAAGGGAAGCATATGTCAACATGAGCACATTACCATGTAACATAACCTGGAGAACAAACCTACAAAATCCTCGAAAGGTTGGATGTGGGAAGGAAGAATTATTTACCTATTGTCATGTAAAGTCAGGCACTTCAACAAAACATAAACTCTGGAGGAACTCTTAGTAATAGCCTCCCTGTTGTAACATTCCTGAAGTGCCCTGCAAAATAATCATTAAATTCTCCTGCATTCTTCTGCAGCAGGAAAAACTACAAGCAGAGCTTTCAAAACAGTACAAACTAAAAAGACAAGGGGCACTGCTACTCAGCAACATTTATGTACTGTTGCATCCTATTAACAATCAGGTTTAATGCATGTTCAAAGAATAGGAGTCAATTCCAGCTTCAATTCCAATTTGTCTCAATGTAGTGCATTCCACAAAGTATGGGCTTAATACATATTTGTGTTTAATAGTAGCCATCTCTAGAGTGGAAGGGTAAGGGGAGAGAAGAAAAAAAGGGGAAAAAAAGAAATTTACATGATAACTTTATTATATATTTAAAAGGAATAGCAAGTCATACATAACAGATTTGTAGTTTCATGTGCAATCATCTTTTTTATTCTACTATGTTATGGAAATGCTTGTTTTATTTCATAAATTAAAAATAAATAATTTTTTAAAAATTTTAATTAAATTTACAGACTACTGAGTGCCTTAGTGATAGTAACTTCATAGGCCATTTAGTCCAAACCAAGGGTAGGGAACCTGAAGCCTCAAGGCCACATGTGGCCTTCTAGGTCCTTGGGTGCAGCCTTTTGACTGAGTCTAAGTTTCACAGAATAAATCATTTTAATAAGTGGATTTGTTCTGTCAAGTTTGGATTCAGTCAAAGGGCCACAGGTTCCCCACCCCTGTTCCAAACCTTCATTTTACATATGGGGAAACTGAGGACCAAAGATATTACCTAGCTTGCCCAAGATCACACAGGCAACTTGCATAGTAAGTTATAGCCCTTGTATATACCATACCAACATCTCAGTACATACCAACTAGTTGATTGTACTGAGATATTACTTCCCTTGGGAGGTAATAATATGCATCTGTCTTATTGACAGGCCTTTTGCAAAGGCCTCCACAAGTGCTGCTTCATTCATCTATATTAAACCCTGTGGGATAAGTGGCAAACATTATTATTTCATAGGCTTGAGAGCTATAATGAACTTTTGATAAAATCTAGCCCAACTTCCCTATCTGATGCCCAATGAAGACAAAGTCTAGAAAAATTAAGTGACTTGCTCAAGGTCATGAAGTGGAAATATTTGAACCCACATCTTCCAAGATCAAATCCAATGCTTGCATCACTATACCACACAGGAAGATAGCTGAGGCAATCATGTATTAAATGTCTTTGAGAAAGACATTTACTTGTTTTATTTCATAAATTAAAAATAAATAATTTTTTAAAAATTTTAATTAAATTTACAGACTACTGAGTGCCTTAGTGATAGTAACTTCATAGGCCATTTAGTCCAAACCAAGGGTAGGGAACCTGAGGCCTCAAGGCCACATGTGGCCTTCTAGGTCCTTGGGTGCAGCCTTGCACTAAGATAATTAGTGGAAGAGGAAAGAAACTAAGTTTCCTGAATCCTCTGTCTATGCTGCTTCCACCAATTAATCGATCAATAAGCATTTAGTAAACCAGGTACTGTGTTAGACCCTGGGGATAAAAAGACAAAAATTAAATAGTACCTGCCCTCAGGGAACTTACATTCTATTTAGTGAAACAATATGACCATATATGTGTATAAAATTATATATGATATATATAAATATATTGTATATGATATAATATATTATACATTTATACATAATATATAAATATATTCTATATGATATATTATAAATATATTTGTGCAAAATATATATAAATATATTATATATGATATAATATATTATAAATATATTTATATAATATATAAATATATATGATATGGTATATTATAAATATATATATAATTTACAAAAATATATGCAGGGGCAGCTAGATGGCACAGTTGATAGAGTGCCAGGTCTAGAGTCAAGAAGACTCATCTTCCTGAGTTCTAATCTGATCTCAGACATTTACTAGCTGTGTGACTCTGGGAAAATCATTTAACCCTGGTTGCCATAGTTTCTTCATCTGTAAAATGAACTGGAGAAAGAATGACAAACCTCTCTAGTATCGGCAGCAAGAAAACCCCAATAGGGATCACAAGGAGTTGGACACAACTAAACAACAATCACATGCTAGGTTAATTGGTTTTGGCAGGGGGGAAGCATTAGAAACTGGAGATACCCTAAAAGGTTTAATGTAGAAGGTGGCATTTGAGCTTAGCTTAGATAGATTTATGTTGGAAAGTAAGGATTCCAATAGGTGAAAAAGTAGGATATTCCAAACTTGAGGCAATAGCCAGCCCAGAGTAATGGGGTTGGAAGATGAAGTGTCATGTTTGAGAAACAGCAGAAAGGCCAGTTAGTCTAGATAGTAATATGTGTGAAGGGGACTTATGTATAATAAGATGATGAGGTAGGCTAGAACAAGGTTGTGAAGGGTTTAAAATGCCAGAGCAATATCTATTTGATTCTACAGCAATATAGGAAGACACTAGAGTTTACTGAGTATCAGAGTAATGTAGGCTGATCTGTGCTATAGACAAATCATTTGGCAGATAGATTGGAGAAGGGAAAGAAGAGGCAGGGAGGCCAGTTAGGAAGTGATTGCCATTGTCCAGGTGAGGGGTAATGTGAGCAGTAGGAATTGAGTAGAGGTGAGAAGTGGTGTCCATGGAAATGGAAAGATGGATGCAGATATGAGAGATGTTGTGGAAGCACCATCACCAAGATTGGGCAAATGATTTGGTTTACAGAATGAGAGAGAGTGAAGATTTGAGGATGAAACTAAGGATGTGAACCTGGGTGAATGAAAAAAAATGCTATCCCTAACAGAGAACTTTATAAGGGAAGGGAGACCTTTGGGGGGAAGAATAAATTATGTTTCAAACATGTCTCTGGTATATCATTTGGAAATGTCCAATAGGCAGTTGAAGATAGGAGAATGTAAGTCAGAAAAGGGTCTAGGGCTGAATATAGAGAAGATCATTAAGCCCATGGGAGCTTACGAGGTCACCAAGTGAGAAAGTATGGGGAGAGATGAAAAGAGTTCTCAGAAATTCAGGGCATATACAAAGTTAGGGAGCATGATATGGATGAAAATCCAGCAAAGGAGACGAAGAAGGAGTAGTCAGACAGGTTGCTGTTGCTGTTTGCCCTTTGTTCTTGAAGATGACCATGACATCAGGAAGGTAATGGCACAACTTGCAAGTGAATTGGATTTAAGTGAGGCACAGCTGTATGAAGTCACGAGCCTCATTTTCTCCTCTGGACGGGTCCAGTGGCCACATAGATGGCCCCGACTCAGACAGGTAGGAGGAGAATGAAAAGAGAATTACAAAACTCAGAAAGGAAAAAGTACCTAGGAGTAAAGGATAGCCAAAAGCGTCAAATGCTGCAGAGAATTCCAAAAGAATAAGAATTTAGAAAAGGTCATGAAATTTGGCTTGATTATTAGGATTTCTGGGTCAGGAGAATAATAAAATGTCAGATTAGTCTCCATTAACTCTCAAAACCTCAAAAGAAAGAACAATGCAGTAGATGTAGAATAATTAGAGCTAAAGAAAACCCCAACCAAGTAGAATCCTCATAACAGAGGACTTATTTTTAAAGTTCTCCTTCAGAATCCCTTACTCACCAACCTCATTCTCCTGTTAGAGATATACAAACCGATCCCTAAACTTGGCCTAGGGTCCACAAAGGTAGCCCCCCCCCCAACTGCAGAGGCTATGCCAGTAATCTGGCATAATGGACTCTCCTCCCACCCCATCCTCTCCTACTCAGCAACAAATAGCAGAGAACTGATTCTGCTTAACCATGGGAAGAAGGTGAAGGGTATGCTGAAAATGTGCTACCTTATCCCTGGGCTTAAAATTAAGTTAGGGACCTTTGTATTAAAAAAAAAAAAAA
>NW_020954652.1:18593807-18594494 GCF_900497805.2 Vombatus ursinus
GGGGGGGGGGCAGGGCACAGCTAGGTGGCATAGTATATAGAGCTCTGGTCTTGGAGTCAGGAGGACCTGAGTTCAAATCTGACCTCAAACACTTGACACTTACTAGCTTGGCAGGTCACTTAACCCCAATTGCCTCACCAAAAAGGGAAAAAAAGGCTTACTGTGTGCTCAGCACTGGGAATAGAAATATAAGCAGAAAGAAAGACTGTTCTGGCCCTCAAAGAGCTTACATGCTAATGGAAGAAGATAACATAAAAAGGAGAGCTGAAAATCAGGGGGTGAGAGTGGGAAGGAGAGAATCATTGAAGGTATTATGCACAGGGATATTAGACCTTCATCTCCTCTGACCCCTGGTCCCTCTTTCCAGTTCTACTTTAAGTGTTGTTTTTTCCCCATTAGACTGTAAACTCTCTGAGGATAGGAAGTGCCTTGTTTACTTGTATTTGTATTTCTCAGTGCCTAATAGAGTGCCCATCTGACAAAGAAGACTCCCCTAGGAGGAGACTCAAAATCCAAAATAAACTTAATTTCTTGAAGAAATAATAATAGCTAATATTTACATAATGTGTTAAGGATTGTAATGATAGATGATAGATACAGACATTTCTCTCTAGACATATATGTGTATGTGTGTATGGATATAGATAGATAGATAGATAGATAGATAGATAGATAGATAGATAGATA
>NW_020954652.1:18594504-18598759 GCF_900497805.2 Vombatus ursinus
ATAGATAGATAGATAGATAGATAGATAGATAGATAGATAGATAGATAGATAGATAGATAGATAGATGGATAGATAGATATGACAGTTATTTGGATAGGACCACCAAGGTCAAAAGAAAGACCTGGCTCTGGGGAGAGGGAAAGAGGGAAGTAGTTTAAAATTCACTAAGCATTCTAGGATTTGTAGGGTTTGGGTACCTTTTGCTAGCCAAAAACTCCTCCTCAAAGAGTTTAACAAATGTGTTGTTTAACAGATAATCAGGCTTAAAGAGCCTTGGCATAGGAAGAGGAGTGAGGGAGAGAAAGAAGAAAGGATAATTTGCTCACCCTGCTTCAGCTGAGGCTCTGCACAGTTGGAGGAAGGCTAGGAGTGGTTGAAAAGTGACAGCATGAAGGTCAGTGGCTGAGAGGCAGATTTTCTTCCCAGGTGAGATTTTTTTAAAAAAAAAATCATTTGTCAAGCACCTACTATGTGCCAGGCACTGTGCTAAGTATTTTACAAATATCTCATTTTAGCCTCAAAAAATCCCTAAGAGGTAGATGCTATTATTATTCCCATTTTATAGTTGAGGAAAGGGAGGCAGACAGAGGTTAAGTGATTTGCCCAGATCCCAAATGTCTGAAAAATTTTCCTGACTCCAGGCCCCAGTGCTCTATCAACTGCACCACCTAACCAACTCTATTTCATTGTAGCTCAACAGTGTAGGAAGTTCTGATCAGGGCAAATGCTTTTTTAGGGAATATGAAAGAACAAGATAACCAAAAACCTCTTCCCCTCCCCCAACTTACTTGTTAATTAGCAAGCACTGCATATTATTAGCTAAGCTGTTTCCTTTATAATGACACGTGTCCTTTATAAAAATGTGGTCAACTTAGACTGTGTTTTTCCTTGGAACCCTTTACTCACTGTCTGATTATGCAGCAGAACAGCCTTGGTAGTTTAAGCCCAGCACAAGCAAGTTGACAAGGAAGTCATCTTCTTAGTCTGGGCTGGGAACACCAATCCCTAAGGTCAAGGGAAAGGAAAACTACTTTTAAGTTGCTGGCCTTGGTGCTGTTTCTGTTAAACCTGCTCTCAGCCAGCCTCCATATACTCTAGACCACTTCAACTAGAGAAGGAGAGATAAATTCTCCTGTCCTGTCTCTTACCTCCATTCCACTTGTACTCCATTGTTAGAGAATATCTCTTTTACTGGGGGACTGTGTTATAAACTGTATTTATCTAGTATTCTGCTTGTTAGCAACTGACATAGCTAGAACTCTAAACCTGTCTCCCTAAGATTAATGAACCTACCTGACTCTCATTGTGAAGTTTCAGTATTACATATACATTATCTCCTTTGATCTTCAAAACTATCATGTGTGGTGGTTGCTATTATGAAACCAGTTTTACAGATGAGAAAACTGAGGCTGAGGGAGGTAAAGTGACTCATCCAGGCATATATATGTATGTATGTATGTATATGTGTGTGTGTGTATGTGTGTGTGTGTGTGTATACATTTTGTAAAAATCCAAAACTCAGGGGACTACACATTTTCATGTATAATTTTATTTCTCTATATCAAGATTTTCAAACTCATCAAGTTGGTTTAAAAGGTCATTTAAAATACAGAAACAAAACATGGAAATGATAGGTTCAGTATACTGTTGCTTGGTATGGGGGAGGGGAGGGGTTGAAGTAACCATGGTTAATATTGGTACCATCTCCTAGAAAAAAGAATAAAATTTTGTCTACCGAATTTATGGCAGGGAAGGAAAAAGTTATTCGAGGGATAGACTAACACAAATATCAAACCTAAGCATTAGAGATTAACAGCTATTCAAGCAGCACGTCTGCACTTATTCAGCCTCCACACTTTTCCTTCTACAAGCAAGTGTCTCCTTTGAATTAGAAGTGATGTGAACGCAGCCTGAGAAATTACTCCTTTGGCCACCTTCTGCTAAAAAAGAGCACGTTCTGTTGCTCCTATTGTGAATGTGAATGCATATTCCATTGACGTCAGCATAAAGGCTCAAGGCTTAAAACTTAAATGAAGAAGAGGTCTGATATTAAAAGTTCTTTCCAAAATGAAACCTAATTTTGGTTCCAGAAACTCAATAGCCTGGGAGGGTGCCTGCATGATTGTAGGAGCAAAGGCAAGGCATTTCATATTTTCAGTGCTATAGCCTAAGGGGGCTGCATTTTTCTTAAAGCAATATTTTAATATTCCTCAGATTTTCTATTTTGATGCTCTCAACCCAAAGACCTTGATTAATTTTTCTGCTTTTGTCTCCAGAAAAGGCAAAGCATCTGGACAGAGTTGGTTGCAAATTTTCTACAACTCCAAAAAGTTGTTAGAATTATTAAGGAAGCTCTAGTAGTTACTTCTGGCCAAAAGAATGACAAATAATCTAGTGCCATTTGAGAAGATAATAATATCTGACATTTACATATATTATCCATTCCCCTAGCTCATAATTACATTCATTCGTTCAAAAGGCAGATGACAGCTTCTCCCCTCGGGGTTCTAAAAGTAACTCAAAGGGAAGGGGTGGGGCTTATTCCTACTAATA
Source organism: Vombatus ursinus (assembly GCF_900497805.2). Taxonomy (NCBI): domain Eukaryota; kingdom Metazoa; phylum Chordata; class Mammalia; order Diprotodontia; family Vombatidae; genus Vombatus; species Vombatus ursinus. The sequence goes on from NW_020954652.1 coordinate 18,597,058, forward strand.
TTGCTCACAAGCCCCCACCAATATGCTCTCTATTAACAATTAACCAGATGTACTTCATTAGCTTTCTAGAAAACGTATTTACTAAGTATAGTTGTTACAATTGGTACAAAAGAATTAGTGGTAGAAAACATTTCTGCCCTCCTCCATCCACCTCCCACAAAAAAAGCAACAACCTAGGAACTCACACTCCCAATTCACATAGAATCAATGGAAAGAGTGGATTTCAAACTTAGAGTAAAGTAATAGCAAGCCATATATGCAGAAAACACATGTAGTAAATGAGGTACCACTCCTGACCTGGAAAATCCCTTTTCCTTCATGTAGTCCTTATGACTTTAAGTTTTCCTTAGTTATTGCTCTTTGAAGGGTTCTTTGAGGATCCATGACTTTTTAGAATCCATAATCAGCACTTCCCTCTTCCATGAGGGGTCAACTGTGTAAAATTGCCACCATCCTCAGATGTGCAGCAGCTTCCACTGTTATTAGCCACTACCAGTCTGATGGCCACTGAAATTACTGCCACTCAGCACTGACTACCAATGGGACCCTCTGGTGGGACTTGTGAATCTCCAAATCTCATAAGGTCATCTGGACATTTCTATGTTAGAAGATTCATTAATCTAAGACAAGGAAAGAATAAAAAAGACCTAGGTGGCCATTTGCTCATGGCTAGGTGGGAGACTGTGCTGTTACACTTCTCCCCAACTGAACTTTTGGGACCAGCTTCAAATAGTTCTGCCTCTCTACAGCCACAAAGGAAAATGGAACAATAAAGAGATATATTGCCCCTTTTGTATACTTACTTAAATCTTGGTTTAACAATTCCTGAAACATCAGTTCTTTTACCACTGTAATCAGTTAGAAAATTTTTAGCATCACAAAGTACAAAACCCCTGCATCACATAGAGCCAGGAGTAGACTTATCCCAAGCTTCCACAGAGTCACTTGGACTGGACCCAGATAAAAATATCTAAACATTCTCCAAGGACTGGTCCCCCAATTCAATCTATCTGCATGCAAAGTGGATAGGATGTTGGACTTACAGTCAGGAAGACCTGACATCAAATTCTGCCATAGATACTTCCTAGCTGTATGGTGAGCAATTTGCTTAATCTCTTTTATAATATTATTACATGATGAGAACAACAAGGAATTTCAAACAATATATGTACACTAAGTCTAAAGCAGAAAGATCCGAGTGTTTCTATGAGTGAGAACCAAAAGTGAAAATAAATTGGTTTTATATTATTCATTGTTTTGTATTATCTCTGCTTCCTTTCGCTCTGTCAATACTGATAAATGAGTCCACTAACCAATATAGGATCTCATGTGGCCTTCTTTGTTCAACTTCTAGAGTATACTCTGAACATCTAGAGCCCATAATTAAGGTGATTTCACTTAGAATGATATCCTTTTAAAGTGGCAAGTAAAGATTGTGGAAGATATGGCATATTTCTCACAGGACATTCAAAAAATAATCCTTAGTATTTAGAAAAGAATTTATTAAAGCCTTCAAATTATATGGCACTTTTTCAATCTTTGAGTCTTTTGCTGAATAAAATAATGTTAAAAGTTGGCATTTATGGTGTGTTTAAGACATACTTTCTCTCAAAAAGAAAAAGAGAGAGAAGAAAGGAAGGAAGAAAGGAAGGAAAGAAGGAAGGAAGGAAGGAAGGAAGGAAGGAAGGAAGGAAGGAAGGAA
>NW_020954652.1:18598769-18601424 GCF_900497805.2 Vombatus ursinus
GAAGGAAGGAAGGAAGGAAGGAAGGAAGGAAGGAAGGAAGGAAGGAAAGAAGGAAAGAAAAGAAAAGGCACTGACTCCAAGTTTAGTGCTGTTTCCATTTGATTTTAAAGGTGTAGGTATTCCCTCCACCTGTGTTGACCGCAATGCTCACATGACTTCTCCTCCTGATCATGTTTTCCCAAACATTTTCCATAAAAGACCTACATAATCCTCTGAAGGTCTTCCTCTTTTTCTTTTAACATCTCAGGGGTATAATCAGTGGTTTCTAATGTCATGAGTTACATGGTGGTGCAGTAGATAGAATTCTGGGCCTGGAGTCAGAAAGACCTCTATTTAAATGTGGCCTTAGATGCTTACTAGCTGTGCGGACCTGGGCAAGTCACTTAACCTTTGTTTGCCTGTTTCCTCAATTGTAAACAGGAGATAAAATAGGGACCTGTATCCCAGGGCTGTTGTGAGGATCAGATGAGATAACATTTGGCTGATAATCTCCTCTCCCCTCTGATCAGAGGGTTGGAAGATGGAGCACCAAGCTTCTCCCAATACCTTCTTTTATAGAGGGCAGAAACTGGACTTTTAGGTTTCACTCCAACTCTACTTCTACTGCTCTAACTGGTTTCAACTCCAGGAAATAAGATGCACTTCCCAGGTTAAGCTCATCACCTCTATTCTCATCATCATGAGGCTAATTCAAGCCTTGAATGACACCAGATCCTTCAGCCTCCACTCCCCTTTGATTGGAGGAATGGAGGACAGAATACTATACTCTTCCCAATGTCTTCCCTTATAGAGGGCAAAAATTGGACTTTTGGGACTATGGTTCCACAAAACAAGATGCCCTTTGCTAGTGCCAACTGGTATCCCTCTCCACATCCCCTTTTTCTGCCTCCTTTTGTGTGTCTCCCCCCATAAGATTGTAAACTCCTTGAGGGCACAGAGTTTCTTTCTTTTTATTAATTGTATCTCTAGCAATTAGCATAGTGCCTGGCAAACAGTAGGCCCTTAATGAATGTTTATTGGATTGAATTGGATAAAAAGCACTTAAGACAGTGCCCGACATGTCATAGGTGCTATATAAATATTTGTCCCCTTTTTCCTCCCCCTTTCATGCTTGATAAAAGATTGGCCCACTTGCTTTTCTAGTCATGCATGACCTTGGTCATGTTTCTTCAATAAAATTTATTGAGCAACTATTATATGTAAGACATAGGAATAGAATGATGGAAACCAACACTGTACCAGACTTCAAAGAGCTTATAATCTAATGAGGATTATAAAATATGTACACAAACAAAAATGTAAACCACAGAATGCACTAAAGGCAAAGGAAAGGGTCCAGGCAAAATAGGCAGAGAGTTTGAAGGTATAAAAGTAGAGGACCAAAGACAGAGGTTTAAAGAATATCTTCTTAGAAGGTAGGAAAAAATCAGCCGTTCAACAAGCTCATAAAAAACATTGGCCAAAGTGAAGTGGTCCCTGTCCTCAAGAAGCTGACATTCTGTCAAAGGAGACAATGTGTATACTTATGCCAAATAGATACAAAGTGATAGCCATGAAGGCACTAGGAGCTAGATGTATCAGGAAAGGCTTTATGAAGGAGACGCTTGACCTGAGTCTTAAAGGAAACTAGGAGTTCTAAGAGGCAAAAGTGAGGAAAGAGAGCATTTCAGGAATGGGGGGGATAACCAATGCAAAGGCATGGAGATGAGGGATGGAGTATGTGGTATGAGAAGCAATAAAAAGGCCTGTTTGAATACATGAAGTAGAATAATATATAGTTATAATAGTGGTAGTAGTAATAGACCAGTAGTAGTAGTACTAACAGTAGTAATAATAGTAATAGTAACAGTAATAATAATAGTAGTAGTAGTGGTAGTAGTCACAATAGTAGTAGTAATAATAATAGTAGCAATAGTAGTAGTAGTAGTAGTAGTAGCAATAATAATAATAGTGGTAGTAGTAGCAGTGGTAGTAGTTGTAATAGTAATAAAAATAACAGTAGTAATGATAGTAGTAGTAGTAGTAGCAGCAACAGCAGCTAGTATTTAAATAGCTCTTAAAGGTTTTCAAAGCATTTTACAAATATTATCCTATTCTTTTCCTGTAAGGCTGGAAAGGGAGATGAGGGCCAAGGTCTGAAGAACTTAAAATGCCAAAGAGAAGAGATGATATTTGACCTAGGAGATAATATCATAGGTGAGTTGTGATTTGTATTGGTGGAAGAGGGATTCGACAAAACAACTACTTATATGGAGATATAGATACAGATAGCTATAGATATCTATCTGTATCTATATGGGAATAGAAATCCATTTTCTGTGTTTTTTGAAGGCAATCAGGGTTAAGTGACTTGCCCAGGGTCACACAACTGGTAAGTGTCTGAGGCTAGATTTGTACTCAGGTCCTCTTGACTTCAGGGCTGGTGCTCTGCCACTTAGTTATAACACTTAGGTGCCCCTAGAAGGCCATTTTAAACAGATAAACAGCACAAACTAAGGAAAAACTCAGTAAACAATATTTCCATTCTTCCATACACAGGTACTGGCATTTTCTTTCTTTCTTTCTTTCTTAATTTCTTTCTTTCTTTCTTTCTTTCTTTCTTTCTTCTTTCTTTCTTTCTTTCTTTCTTTCTTTCTTTCTTTCTTTCTTTCTTTC
>NW_020954652.1:18601434-18615655 GCF_900497805.2 Vombatus ursinus
TTCTTTCTTTCTTTCTTTCTTTCTTTCTTTCTTTCTTTCTTTCTTTCCCTAACAGGCATTTAGGTTAGGTTAAAGGGAGGAAAAGACCAGAACTGTGATTTAACTGTCAGGAATTCCCACAGAGGAAACTCCCTCTGCCAATGCAGATGTTGGTACCTGTTCTGCAACTTTTACTCTTAGAGAGTTGCTTTAGGCACTGAGAGGTTAAATTAGATAATAGGGTTAGAACTATACGTGAACTTAAAGGTCATTTTGCAGATGAGGAAACTGAAGCCCAGAAAGGTGAAGTGATTTACCCAGCATCATACAGATAGTAAGCATCTAGTAAGGATTCAAATGCAAGTCTCTCTGATTAAATCCAATGATCTATCAACAGCACTACTCCGCTACTAACACATTATGATCATGCAGCCAGTATGCACTAAAGGTGGAATTTGAAAAACAGCTGAAAGCTAACATTATATAGCAATAAAAGATATGTGAAGAACTATACATTTATCATCTCATTTTATCCTCCCAACAGCCCTGAGAGCTGGGAACTATTGTTATCCCCATTTTTACAGCTGAGGAAACTGAGGCTGAGAGGTTGAGCGATTTATACAGAGTCACAGTTCGTATCTGAACTCAGGTCTAATTCCCAGACATACTCTGTCCACCACACTTAGCTACTTCTCATGTGGTTTGGTTTTCAGGGATTCCTGGTAAGCTGGCATTTGCCTTCTTCCTATGAGCCATAAGCTTTAAAAGGAGAATTTTATTCCTCCCATTAGAAGGGGGAGGGAAAGAGCCTTATAGAATGCCTAGTATCCCTGCATGTCATACAGAAGCTGTGTTCTTAAAGGAGCCCTTTCCTCAGCATCCCTAGAGGTTGTGTGCACGTGAGCCACTCAGATCCATGAAGCCTCCATAAATGATTCATCACCGAAACATGCCAATACACACAGAAAAGAGAGGCAGCTCCACTCTGCTCACTAATCATGTTGAATCTGCAATCGAAATGCTACATCCAACCTTATGCCTCAATTCTTTGCTCCCCAGTGAAAGTGACATGCCGCTGTCCTACACAAATGCCATGGAATTGGTAACTGTGGAGGAGAATTTGCATGAGAATTTTACTCCAGACCTTTTACACATATAGGCATGGAAAGGGCAGGAGGGAGAGAAATATTGACATGGATTTGCTGCCAGGAGTGGGGGGAAAAGAATGACATTTTTAAATTATGTGTTAAAAAACAGACACACCCTTTCCTATGTTAGGCAGAAAGCCTCATATGTTCTATGTTTCTATTTAATCAGCTATGAAAGCAATCAGTCTGTCTAGAGTCCCACATCAGCCTAGTTAGAAAAATCTCTTCCAGGAGCTAACCTCTTCAGAGCCAGAGCCATCTTTACCTAAGGCTGCTGGTTATATTACCTTTGAAATGAAAGCGTGGTGCTCCGTGTAAATTTGGAAACTCACATCATTGTTTTATCTAGACTGTAACTTAGCAACCTCTCATTTAGGCTCCTCACTGTTTCTCATAAAGAAACAGATAACTCTATTCTAAGAAAGTTGGGAGATTACAAGGGAATTCTGTTTAACCACCCCCCCCCCAAAGCAAACTCCACTTCTGTAGCCACTGTTGGCATCTTTCCCTTTATTCTGACCTTCAGCTTCCTCTAGACCATGGTATTGGCCTGAGGATAAGTATGTCCCAAGTCCAGCTAAAGCCAACAGCATTTCCTTAGGGCAAGACTGACAACCTGCGAGACCATAGATCAAGCGTTCTTAATTGTGTGCGTGTGTGTGTGTGTGTGTGTGTGTGTGTGTGTGTGAGAGAGAGAGAGAGACAGAGAGACAGAGAGAGAGAGAGAGAGAGAGAGAGAGACGTGCCCCTTTTGCACTCTGGTGGAACCTAGGGACTCCTAAGAATAATTTTAAATGCATAAAATAAAATATATAGAATTAGAAAGGAAGTCAATTATATTGACTTATGAAATAGCGTTATCAAAATATTAAGAAAACAAATATAGAGACACCAAGTTAAGAACTACTTTTGTTGATAGACTTGGAGGATTTTTCATATTTTCATACACAGAGCTGGAATGGACCTCAGAAGTCATTGAGCCCAACCTCTTTATTAGAAAAATGAAGAAACTGAGGCCAGAGAGATTAAGTCAATTAGCCAATCAGCCTACAAGCATTGATTATGATTACATGCCAGGCATTGTGGTAGGGTTTAGGACAATACAAAAGACAAAGACAAGAATATAAGTGCCCTTTTTCTCAAGGAGCATATCTTCTTATAATGGGGAGACAACATGTGTGTATATGTATGTATGTATATATGTATGTGTATATATACATATACATATGCACACATATAGAAGTATATGTGTGTGAAATGTAGTTTGTACAGAGCATACAGATATTCGCTGATTGCTTCTAGCCATGTGGTGACCTATGTACTGAAAAGAACTTGAGTGGTCCTTTGGTCTTCCCTCTGCCCTGTGTGACATGCTGCAAAAGAAGAGACATCTTTTACCTTGAACCCTGCTAGTTGCATCATGGGGAAGGGCATCATAGCGAGGAATTCATGGAATTCCTTATGTCAATGAAATCTTAAGTCTAGTCTCATCGCCATTACTGTATTTGTGTATGCATATACTTGTGCTCCCCTAGGACAAAAAAGAACGACATTTTAGTCACTCACATAATTCCAAATTTCTTTTGATAATAGTTGTATCAATTCAAAACTTCATCAACAATGCATTAATATGTCTATACTTATAATATATTTGGTGTATAATTGTATAATTTGCATACACATACACACGTCTTCTTCAATCAAATATAAGCATCTTGACCGCTTGGAATGTTGCATTTTTGCATCCACAGTGTCCGATAAAATAACTGGTACATAGTAGGTGCTTTAAAATGGTTGTTAATTGACCAACTGAATGATTGGTTGAAAACTATATTGCTAAAGCTGTGAGCCGCTGCAGAGAGAGCTGTAACTCCTGCTATACATGGTGAACTCTTGAGTTCTTTGTCTCGTGAATTATTGACAGACTGTACTGAACCACAGAGAGCTCTTTGTTTGTTTTTCTTTCCTACCTGAAAGACAATACTAATGCAGAGCAAGAAAGTAATATTAAGGGCCCACCAACTGGAGGAACCAGAGAGCATCAGTGAGTGACTCCGGGAGCCACGTGCCAAACATATCAGGAACTGTGGAGCAGATCTCCCAACGGATCCTGGTGCTGCTAGCAGAGGGATGAGGACAAGCCCCTGACATTAAACAAAGACAGGACTAGATTTGGGATTGCAAATGAGTCTGGGGGTTTACAATGAGAAACTTCAAGACTAATGGTGTTCCTGTAAGGACTTTTGCTATGTTTTCTTCCTTTCAACTAAACTTTACTCTGTATTATTAAGATCAGCATGTTCCCTAATGGGAAGTCTGGCTTAGAATACTGGATACAGATACTTTTTTCAGATTTCTTCGGAAGGAGTGGATTATGGGATCATAGATTAGAATTGGAGGGCATGTAGTAAATGATTAATAAATGCTTAGTGACTGACAAGGAACCTCAAAGGCTATCTACTCATCCCCTCCTATGTCACAGAGGAGGAAACTATAGTCCAGAGATACTGTTACCTACCCATCAGAGGTTGGATTTGAACCCAGATCCTCTGGGTAGAGAGCAACGTGCTTTCCACTGTACCCTACTATGCCCAAAAAAGTCCTTCAGGTTTAAAGATTCCCTGACACAAGGGTCAAACTTATAGAAATAAACCTCCAAATATTCTCTGTGCAGAGCCACATTTTTTCAAGCTGAATTGGTTCATTTTGGAATCATCAATTGGTGGAAGGAAGGGAAAGATATGGGCTTATAGTATATCACTCATGTTGAGATATTATGATTCTCAGTTAATACAGCATAAGATGGCCTGGTCCTAACAACGGAAAGGAAGTGTACAACAACTATTTTGAAGAGCTGCAAATTTGTAATAGCTGGACTCCCCTAAATAGGAGACAAAGAGGCCAAAGAAATTCCTTTTACCAGGGCAACCAAAGCTGAAACAAGGAAAGAGATTTCAGAAATTGATTTTTCATCAGGGACAACAAGCTCAATTTCACAAGAGTTTTCAAAGATGCAAACATTTAGAGGTGAAAGAGAGTATAGAGGTTACCTGGTCCAAAGTCCTCACTTTTCAGATGAAAAGGCTGAGGCTAGAAGTTAAGTGATTCAAAAAGATCAGAAGGGTGGCCAAACCGAAATTCAAACTCATATGATATGACTCCAAATCTAGGTCATTTTCCATTGCACTATATTGCTACAAAGAACATTTCAATGAACTGTTTCTACTGTTGCCCCAACCACTCAAAATGCTTTGGGAAATATCTTAATTTGAGGAGCTAGGTACTGGGGCATGGAGTCAGGAAGACCTGAGCTCAAATCCAACCTCAGACAGTTACTGGCTAGGTGACCCTGGGCAAATCACTTAACCCTGTTTGCCTCAGTTTCCTCATATGCAAAATGAGCAAAGAAAGAAATGGCAAACCACTCATGTATTTTTGTCAAGAAAACCCCAATAAGGTCACAAAGAGTCAAACAGGACTGAACAAGAACAAATACAAAAGAAGACCACAAACCAATAATGTTAAATTGTAATATGCCTCCAGCCAAATTTTATTTAACACAGGGAAGGCATTTAACTTCCAACATTCAAAGTAGCAATAGCTAGGGGAAAGGAGAAAAAGAGAGATTGTCACCTAAAAGAAAAGGATACAACTCAATTTCTGGAGGGGGAAGACAGTGGAAGAGTGGGGAATGGGGAAGCAAGTGCTTGGGTAAGATGATTTTGAGGCTGTAGTGGGAGGAGAAAGAGACTTTCCACACCTGATACCCAGGCTTCTCTGCCTTTTCTTTCGATGGCCTAAAAATTCTTAACTGAGGGCTATGAACTACAGATAGATAGATAGATAGATAGATAGATAGATAGATAGATAGATAGATAATCTCAGTAGAATTTGTTTACTTTGTAATTACTTGCTACACTCAGGGTAGTCTGCCTCTGATATCACAGATAGATTGGTGCCAATTAGGTAAAATACTAGAAAGTATTTTAATTTGCCAATACTGGAAGTTTCCAACAAGAGAGAGTCCAGATTAGGATGGAGATGACCTAATGAAGGGCAGGACAAAGTTGAATGGGCTTTAGGGAGGAGGGAGAGCAATACTTAGAGCACAGATAACCTATCCCCCAAAAGATGAGGACATATTATATGCTTAGTGGGAGCTTGCTACCTGGATTTGAAGTCTGAGCACTAATTCTGCTACATACTGCCTAAATGACCTTAGGCAAAGCACTTCATCTCTCTGGGATTGTTTCGTCCTTTGTAAAATATCATCCTCTAGATAACACCTAAGACCCTTCTTGCTCTAAATCCTATTATCCTAAGGAGTCCTATTCTAAGTGACTCTGTACCAGTCAGGGCTATAACCAGAAAGCTTTGCATCCTGGGTAAGCACTACAAATGGCCCTTAAGTGACACAAAGGGATGTGCCTTAGTTGTTGGGGCTTGGGGGAAGCAAAGGGAGAGTTATACCCCGTGGGAGAGAAACCAGTAAGAAGTAGGCATCTGATAGCTTCCTCTTTTAAAAACTAATCAGTCTTGAGAACTTGATGCTAAAATCTCTCCTTTCTGTATAGTAGGCATCCAAGAAGGCTGCTTGCTAAGCTAAGAGGGTGGGTGGGTTGGTGATCCACGCAGCAAAGAGATGGTTGCTTTGAGGGGGAGAGGGCTAGAAGAAGGCTTGAAACCAGTCCCTCCAAATCTGTGAAAATATCATGACATGATGTTAAAATTGGAAGAAAATATTGTGTAATCCAATGACATTGGCTTCCTCCCTGTTCCTCAAGCAAGACACTCCATCTCCTGACTCCAGGTGTTTTCACTGGCCTGAAAAACTCACTTCTGTCAAGATACTTGGAGACACCCACTTTCCAAAGCTAAGGCCCAGCAAGCAAACTGTGCCCTGAGCTTGACATAACAACAATCCTTTGCTCTCACCCTCTAGCAAAATCACATCATTATTGTATTGCTTTGACCAGCACCAGGTGTTCTCCGAGGTCAGACAAGTTCTGCTCATAAAGCCCCAAAATGAATCAAACTTGTCACATTGCTGCCGTTATCTCTCATTATCAGGGTTACGACTCACTGTGCAACCACTCGTCTATGTATTGATATCTTCCTATACATCCTCGGGTTACCTCACTAGGGATGGGGCCCTGGCACATGTGTCTAATCTGCCTCCTTGCTTGCAAGTGATTTCTCTCACTTGAAAATTAAACTTGTTTGATCCCCGATCCTCCTGTTTGTAGCCTGCTCTGTACGGTTCCAGCCATCCACAGGCTAGAGGCCTTTTGGTCTGGTTGATACTACTTATCTCTGCCTCCTGGTTTCTTGCAGGTCCTTACTAAAATTCTACCTTCTACAGGAATCCTTTCTTGATCCCCTTTAATTCCAGTGCCTTCCATCTGGTAGTTTTAAATTTATCCTGTATATATCTTACTTGTACACAGTTGTTTGCATGCTGCCACCCTCATTAGATTTTGAGCTCCCTGGAAACTCGGGCTGTCTTTTGAATTTCTTTGTAGCCCCTAGTGCCTGGTGGGCACGTAGGTGGTGCAGTGGATAGAGTGCTGGGCATGGAGTCAGGAAGACTTATTTTCCTGAGTTCAGATCTGGCCTCAGACACTTACTAGCTGTGTAACCCTGGCCAAGTCACTTAACCTTGTTTGCCTCGGTTTCCCCATCTGTAAAATGAGCTAGAGAAGGAAATGGCAAACCACTCCAGTGCCTTTGCCAAGAAAACCCCAAATGGAGTCAGAAGTCAGACATGACTAAACAATAAAAGTGCTGACACATAGTAGGAACCTAATAAATATTTATTACTAACTAGTTCAGTTTTTTCATCTTATAGAGGAGAAAAACAGTTCCCAAAGAAGGGAAGTGACTTGCTCAGAGAGGAAGGGTCATTTAACTCCTACTGAAACTGAAACTGACAGAAGTTACAGTCGAATAAAGTCCAAATCACATAGGCTCTCAGACTGACTCTAGCATATTGTAGGTACTTAATAAATGCTTTTTCATAGAATCATGGAACTGGAGATAGAAGGGACCTTGTTGTTGTCCAATCGTGTCTGACTCTTCATGACCCTGTGGACCATACTATCCATGGGGTTCTCTTGGCAAAAATACTGGAGTGGTTTTCTATTTCCTTCTCCAGTAGATTAAGGCAAACAGAAGTTTAGTGTCTTGTCCAGGGGCCACACAGCTAGTAAATGTCTGAGATCAGATTTGAAGTCAGGTCTTCCTGACCCAGCACTCTATCAACTGAGTCACCTATCTACCTCCTAGGCAAAGAGAAGTTGAGTGACTTGTCCAACGTCACATAGCTAGTAAGTATCTGAGGCCAGATTTGAACTCAGGTCTTCCTGACTCCAGGGCCAGCATTCTATCCACTGAGCCATCTAGCTGCCCCTAGAAGAGACTTAGAGGTCGTTAAATCCAATCTTCTCCTTTAGCAGATGAGGAAACTGAGGCCCAGAGAAATTTAAGTGACTTGCCCAAATAGCAAATAGCAGAGCTGGGATTTGAACTCAGGTTCTCTGACTCCGAACTAGAGGGACTTTGAACATTACCTTGTCTGAGGCTTTTATTTTCCATAAGTGAAAAGGGAAGCTCAGAGTCACTGTCAGAGTAAAGAACAGAACCCCAGTCTCCTGACTCTCAGTCTAGTATTCTTTCAGCCACGTTGCTGAAACTTGAACTGAGATATCCCTATTGGTGGCATCAGCCTGAACACCTGACCTTGGTCCCATGACTTGAAGTCCAGAGGACCTGAGTTCAAAACCTAACTCTGCACTTATGTAAAACAAGTCACATGATATCTTGGGACCTCCATTTCTTCATGTGTAAAAGGAGGGGGTTGGAATGGATAAACCAGGGACCTCGAGGCCACATGTGGCCCTCTAAGTCCTCAAGTGTGGCTCTTTGACTGAATCCAAACTTCACAGAACAAATCCCTTAAATAAAAGGATGTGTTCTGTAAAACTCGGACTCAGTCAAAAGGCTGCATCTGAGGACCTAGAAGGCCACATGTGGCCTCCAATCCTGTGATAACCTATAACTATTCCAACTATTAGTCTATGGGCTGATGTGCCTGTGAAATGACTCTCCTCCATGTCACTGACCAACTGACCAATATCAAGTCATTTCCTATCCTGTAACACAGATGTAGGCTAGAGTACAACTCAATCTCCACCCTCTTTCTCCCTCAGGGAACCTTGCCTAACTGATCTTCAGCATCCCAGCTTTCACAGTAGAAGCCCTCTCTTGGCTTCTTCCCACCACCCACCCTATCATGGTGCTACTCCCCCACCGACAGCTGTCCCATCCTGTCTCCTAAATTAACTACTATGGGACAAGTTTCTTGCCTCAGGGAAAGCCCTTTTCACAGTAGGCTAATTCTACTTCTGGTACAGGATCTGTTGTGGTTTTCCATTTCTTTTACTCGTCTACATTCTCTACCAGATGAATCTCTTAGTTAATCCCAACCAGAACAATGAGGTGTTTTGTAATGGAAATAATTATGTCCAGAATGAAATGGGTGTGTCACTTCAATGGATGTTCCTTATTATCAAAGTTAGTATTTGGCTTTCAAAAAAAAAAAAAAGCATTACAGGCTCCATAAAACAATTTCAGCCACTGAATTTATGCTCAAAAAAGAGAAGGAAAAGAGGTACTGGCATACAGCAATTAATGAGAAGCCTGGAAAATGCATCATACTCAACTGAGTGCTCCTTCCCATCAGAGGCATATGTTGTGATTTTCGGGCAAGCCAAATAATCTCCCTGTCACTCATTCTCATTCTAGTATAGTGTTTATAAGTGTCACAATGGGCTAGGTACTGCCTTTCCAATCTTCCCCAGGAGTTTATGTTTTAAGGTGGGCTTGCACATGTTCATGCATATGTCGGTGCACAAATGTCTCACAAAGCACCCAGGGTGGAGCTCTGGAGTGCTTGCTTTTCTCACGGTGAAATAGTAGGCAATGGTTCTCATAGAACTGCCAGGTAGCCAGTGATTTTGAAGCCACAGTGGCTCCTGCAGCTGCAAAGTATGGTGATATTCTGTGGTTTGGATTTTTTCTTGTTCTTGTTACTGTGGGGTAACTGCATAAACTGCCTGACTGGTAAGCAAGAGGTGGTGGGCTCAGATCCCAGCAAGGTTTCCCTGTCTTTCTTGCTAGAGCTGAGGTTCTTAACCTGAAGCCTATATATTTTTTAAAATATTTTGATAATATTTCAATATATGTTTTTTCTTTGTAACCACATGTATTTTATTTTATGCATTTAAAAACATTATTCTATGAAGAAATCCATGGGCTTTACCAGACTACCAAAGGACCATCACACACACACACACACACACACACACACACACACACACATACACACAAATAGTAAGAACCCGTTCTAGAGGCAGGGAGTATTGATGTCCCATCTCTGTAACTTGCTGGGTGTGTGACTTTGGGGAGGGCATTTAATTTCTCTGAGCATACACTTCCTCATCCACAAAACGGCATCCACAAGTGATTCTACACTTTCCTAAAAGCGTTGTTATAAGGAAGGTGCTTTGTAAACCTTAAAGCACCCCATAAAATGAGTTTCTTTCATTATTTACAAATGTATTTGTGTAAGGTCTTGAGGACATACTTTCCTCATCAGTCCACTCATTTTCATGATGAGCAGCTTAACTATTATACAGAACCTTAACTAGGGTGAGGTGCCTGGGGCTTTGCCCCTAGAGCACCAAATGAAAATGCATTGACAGCACTTATATTTCAATAGTGTATAAATAACTGAGGGTGGCAAAAATAATTAGCTAAAATAGGAAGGTACCAGATGGCACACTGGGATATTCTCCTCCCCTACTATTCACTCTTCCCCATAACCTCCCCAGCAGCAGTTTCATGTTAATATCTTGGCATCACTGTCTGAAACTCCGTGGTGTACTGTCCATGTTCCAAACCCCACGGTGGACACTCTTTGTGCTTCTTGCCCCTTGTGTAAAAATTCCCAGTTACAACTCAGATTCAAAATTAGTTTCTGTTTATTTCATATCTATTTTGTATGTACATAAATGCTATGTTTACATACTCCCTGATAGAATGTAAGCTCCTTGAGGGTAAGAACTGTTTCTTTTTTGTCTTTTTATCCCTAGAGTCAAAAATAGTGCCTGACACATAGTAGACTCTTAATAAATATTTGTTAATTGATTGATGCTACAATTTGGCGTACTAAAGGTTACCCTTGAAAGACAACCCCAAGTTTTACCAATATGGGAGCCAATATGCCTTGGAACATAGTCTGAATTTTCTTAGAGTAACTTTTGAGCTATTGATATTAAGATAGAAATCGGGACTGGACCTGTGATTTCATTGATAAAGGGAACACCCAAATGAGGAATGTAGGAATCTTCCTCTACAAATATAAGATGGCACCTTCTCTGCAACTTACAGGCTTAGATAGTTGGCTAGAGCACTGAAAGGGTCCTACAGCCAGTATGAGCTCCAAGCAGCACTCGAATCCAAGGTCTTCCTGGCTTCAGTGCCAGCTTTCTGTCCATTATACCATGTCTACCTCAATATTCCTATTCAAGAACAAGTGAAATTCCATGATCGCTCTAAGATGGCTTCCTTCAAGACTCAGCTCAAATGCTGCCTTTGCAAGATGCCTTTCTCAAACTGCCTCCCCAAACCCCTTGAGGGTTATCATCCTCCCTCTAAGATTCCTTTCTACTTACCCTGGGGTTTATCTTGTTACATGTTGTCTCCCTCATTAGGATGTGAGGTTCTTGAAGGCAGGGGCTGTTTTTGTCTTTCTTTGTATCCCTGGTGTTAAGCACAATGCCTGGCTTTAGTAAGTGCTTAATAAATGCATGTTGACTGATTGACTGAATTCTGACGACTTAACATTCTCTTGATTGCAACTCTTCCAAATCCCCCTATTTATTGGACTGGAAGTTCCATAGACTTCTTAAACTCAGCATGTCCAAAATGGAGCTCATTAGCTTTCCTCCTATTCTTCCCTCTCCTCCTAACTTCACTATTACTATCAAGGGCTCCACCATCCTTGGTGTCATTGAAGTATATGTGTCACACTTAACTACTCACTCTCTCTCAACTCCCATGACCCATGTGTTACTAAACCCTATTGTACAACATTTCTGCAAACTCAGGATGAGGAACCAGTGCAACCCAACACCCAAAGGGTTAATTGCTATTGATGCAGGCATAGAGTCCTGAAGGAGGAAGAAAATCACCCTGCTTTAATCTGTGATGTTTACTCCTGGATTCCACAAATAAGTACAAAGACAAGCTAGCAGAGAACTAGGATGAGAAAGAGACCGTGCCATATGGGAATTGGTTGAAGGAAATAAAAATGTTTAGTTTGGAAAAGAGAAGATTAAGGAGTGGTTATGATAATTCTTATCTGGAAAATGGATTAGACGTGTTCTACTTGGCACCAGAGGGTAGAACTAAGTTCGTAGGTAAAAGGTTTATAATGAAAGGCTTAAGCTTGAGTGATTTCTAACAATTATGAGATGTCCAAAAATAGAATGGATTACTTTAGGAAATCATGGATTCCCTCCTATTAGTAGTCTTCAGGGAGAAGGATAATTACCATACATTGGGAATATTGTAGAAGGGGTTTTTGTGTAGACATGGGTTTGGGCCAACTCCTCCAACTCACTTATTCTCTGAAAATGAATATCACATAGAGTGATGGAGAGACTTATGGAGGATGTGAAGCCAAGTATCGATCCTCATAATTTCAGAAGATGATAAAGGCCTCTGGAATCTTGGGCAGACCCTCTGTGATGAATTTATGGAAGGTTACTGACAAGAGTCCACGAGATGGGCAGACATAGATGAGTTATGACATGTATAATCAGAGAGAATATCCAAATTGATGAGATCATAGATTCATTTGAGTTCACTACAAGACCTATGCTCAGGGAAAAACAGTATTATTCATACCATTTGAAAAATTAAGTCACTTTTCTATAACTACATACATATGAGTGCAGAATACTATGGGATGTAATTAAAGCTCACATTTATATAGCCCTCTAAGATTTGCTAAATTCTTTGCAGACATGATCACATTTGATCCCCATAACAACCATGCAAGGAAGGTGCTCTTTATCTCTATTTTATAGATGAAGAACAGAGCAACTCTGGAGGAGAGAGTGAGGCTGATGACTTTGCACAGTTCTGCCTCACTTAAATCCAATTCACAGGCAAGTCAGGACATTACCCTTGTGAGGTCATCGGTCTTCTTCCAGTGCAAAGGATGAACAACAACAACAGAAGAGGAAACATTGCCTCAGAGAGGTTCATGATTTGCCCGGGGTCACCCAGCTAATGTGTCTGGGCAGGGATTCAAACCAGCATATATCCCAACTCCAAGTCCAACACTCTAACAGGTGGTAAGGTGAATAGAACACGGGTCCTGGAACCAAGAAGACCTGAATTCAAATCCTGCCTCATGTACTTACTAGCTGGGTGCATGGGCAAGTCACTTAATCTGTTTTCCTCACCTGTAAAATGGGGATAATAACAGCATCTACTTCTCAGGATTGTTGTGAGGACCAAATAGGATCATATTTGTAAAGGTGTTCAGCACAATGTCTGGCACATATATTCCCTTATTCCCTTTCCTTCCCTCCCTTTCCACTATGCCAATCTGTCTCTCAATACAATGGATTTTAAAGAAAATCATAAAATGTGTATTTTAAAGTGTATGGTTGTATTTACTAGGAATGTTAAAAAAAATAAAACTCAGCTAGCTTTGAGGTTTCAGCTTATGTTATAGAGAACTTCATTAATGATTCCTTTAAGCTCGGGTCACAACCTCTGAGATATATGTTTGAAAGCACTAAGCTTAGATGTAATCATTTCAGGCCCCTGAAGTCCACAAATATAAGTTGATATATGGATTGAGGGTTAGCAATACGCATGAACTTTATTTACAAAATTCCCACTTCCCTGAAGCTTGTTTATGTCATTTCAAGCCATAATCTTGTCAAATCTCGTAAAATCAGCCCAATCGAAGCTGGTGAGGATGGATCATAGAAATAGCCAAGGAAAACATGAACAGAAAAACACATGCAGTAGCAACCATAGACTCCTTCTTTTGATACTCAGATTTACCAACAAGTATCCTAAACCTTCATTGGTAGAGAGAAGATTAAAGATAAGACTTTTGGCCTTTACTGATCATTGAGCATTTCCAAGATTGGTGACATTTCTAGCTGCAATATTTTGATGAAATTACAGGCTATACCACTGTGACTACTGGATTTTTCCTGTTCAGTCAGCTGACCCTTCACGACCCTGTGGACCATACTGTCTGTGGGATTTTCTTGTAAAAAAAAGTGGAGTGGCTTGCCATTTCCTATTATAGTAGATTATGGAAAACGGAGGTTAAGTGACTTGCCCAAGGTCACACAGCTAGTAAGTGTCTGAGGCCAGATTTGAAATCAGGTCTTCCTGTATTCTATCCGCTGAGCCACCTAGATGCCTCCAGACCAGTGGACACTCCTATATCATTCCAACCTGCAGGGTGAATCCTTCCTTTAGATAGTGTACTTTGTCTCCCCAAGATCCTGTACAATTCCCGACATAAAGTAGGCACTTAATAAATCCTTGTTTATTGATGTAAATCATGTAGCAGCCCATGTAGTACATAGGCAGTATAGTATGGTGGTTAGGGTAAGGGAAGAGAGTAAGAATTTCTATAGCACCTACAATGTGCTAGCCACTGCTATCTCTCATTTGATCCTCACAACAACCCTAATAGGTAAAGGCTATTATTATCCCCATTTTACAGTTGAGGAAACTGAGGCAAAGATTAAGTGAATTACTCGGAGTCATACAGCTACTAAGTATCTGAAGCTGGATTTGAACACAGGGCTTTCTGACTCCAAGTCCAGTGCTCTATCTATTATGTCATGAACAGTCTGGACCTAGAGTCAGGAGAAATATGATATCTTCCCTCTGGAAGAAGAGGAGGGAGGAGGGGGAAGGAGAGGGGAAGGAAAAGGGTGACGGAGAAGAAGAAGAAGAAGAAGAAGAAGAAGAAGAAGAAGAAGAAGAAG
>NW_020954652.1:18615665-18630397 GCF_900497805.2 Vombatus ursinus
AGAAGAAGAAGAAGAAGAAGAAGAAGAAGAAGAAGAAGAAGAAGAAGAAGAAGAAGAAGAAGAAGAAGAAGAAGAAGAAGAAGAGAAAGAGGAAGAAGAAGAGGAAGAAGAAGAAGAAGAGAAAGAGGAAGAAGAGGAAGAAGAAGAGAAGGAGAAGAAGGAGAAGAACAAGAAGAAGAAGAAGAAGAAACAATCATCTGTAGTAAGGGACCGTACTAATGAGGAAGTACAAGATGCTAAATGTAGGCAGGAATGGGGAAGGGAAGGGAGAAGGGAGAAGAACATGTTCCCAGTCTTGCCTAAATCAGTATCACTAGGCAGATACGCCTCTGCTCTTTACTTCTCATTCTGTCACACAAAGAACATAGAATCTGGAGCCAGAGGACTTGGGTTCAAATCTTGGCCCTGCCAATTATTATTTAGGGTGTTCTTGAGTAAGTCACGAGCTTTCTGGGCTTTCCTCATCCGCAAAATGAGGAGCTTAGACAACCTGACATCTGAGGTCTCTTCTAGCTCTAAATCTATGATTCTATGAGCTTTTTTTTTTTTGAATAGACTTTTCCCAGTTAGAAAGCTGTCTGAAATTTAAGGTAAACTTTTATCAGCTGCTTCACTTTGTCATCATACACATTCTTTAAAATAGCCTGGTTTTCCCTCTTCCTGGCACTTAGGGTTTTAGAGGGGTGTAGGATAACAGTAAGAACAACAACAATATTTAAATATCACTTCTGTGCCAGGCGCTGTGCTAAGTGATTTACAATTACTACCTCATTTAATCTTCACAACTGTGGGAGGTAGGAACCATTATTGTCCCAATTTTCCAGATGAGGAAACTGAGGCAAACAGGATTACGTAACTTGCCCTGGATCACATAACTAGTAAGTGTCTGAGGCCAGATTTGAACTCAGGTCTTCAGGACTCCAGGCCCAGTGCTCTTGCGCCATGACACCACCTTGCTACCTGGTGTAAATGAAAAGTACAGGCTTAGGACTGAGAAGACCATGTGCTTATTGTGGCACCAATTTGCTCTTTGTCCTTGGCCAAGTAACTTTACCACTCTGTGGCTTAATTAAATTATCAGTTGAATAATATCATAAATGATTTCTAAGGTGAAGGAGTATAGACATAGGATAATCATTCTGAAGTTGTAAGACACCTTAGTGGTCATCTAATCCAGCTTCTTCACATAAAGAAGCTGAGGCCCAGAAAAGTTAAGTGACTTGCCCAAGGTCATATAAATCATAAATAATAGAACCAGAATTTGAACTGAGGACCTGTGATGCTACATATGATGTCTGCCACCACACTGCCTCATGGACAGCTTTACAATCAATAAACAAGGATTTATTAAGTGCCTACTTTATGCCAGGAATTGTGCAAGGTCCCAGGGAGTCAAAGAATAAAAGTAAAATATTCCCTGAGCTCAAGGAGATTATCTCATAAGCCAAAGGAGACACCGGGAGTATGTGTGTATTTGTTGTTCTTGTTTAGTCAGTCACTCGTATCCAACTTTGCATGACCCCACAGACCATAGCACATCAATACTCCCCATGGAGTTTTCTTGGCGAAGACCACTAGAGTGGTTTGCCATTTCCTTTTCAGCAGATTAAGGCAGACAGAGGTTAAGTGACTTGCCCAGGATCACACAGCTAGTAGGTATAGCAGGTCAGATTTTAATTCAGGTCTTCCTGACTCCAAGCCTATATATATGCATATATGTGTGTTTATATGTATATGTGTGCATGCATATGCATATATGTATATGTGTGTATGTGTATGTGCATGTGTATATATACATATGTGCACATATAATAGAACATATAGTATTGTATATAAAGTATGTGTATATACACATGTGTACATATACATGCATGTATATAAACATGTGCATATACATAGACCTATACCTACTTTCTCTCTTATAGACCCTCTGCAATCTGGTTTTCCTTCTCTTCACTAAATTGAACCTGCTCTTTCCAAAGTGGCCAGTTTAACAAGTTACTAACTGCAAACTTTAATGGCACCTTCTTAATCATCACCTTTAGCTCTCCTCAGCATTTGAAGCACACTGATCACCTTCTAGATAATCCCTTTTCTTTGGGTTTTCATGACATCTCACAGAGGATACATTGGAGTAGGGAGAGACTTGAGGCACAGAGACCAATTAAGAGGACATTGCAATAGTCTAGGTGAGGTGTCCTAAACTAAGATGGAGCCTGTGTGAGCAGAAAGAAGGGGACAGATACAAGAGATGTTGTGGAGGTAGAGACACAAGATTTGGCAACTAATTGTAGCTGTGAGGATGAGAGAGATTGCTGATTAGATAAGGTGTTTGGTGGGGTTGTACCTTAAGTAACTGCCTCCTACTGAAATCAAATGAAGCTTCAGTTACAACTCTAAGTATAGGTAGCTGTCACTTTACTGCTGTTCCCAGACCTCCTTTGAAATCAGTCATACCTTCAAATCCCTATTTGCCTGAACCATCCTCTCTACTTTTCTTCTTCCTATCCACCAACTTAATTCACTCACTCCTTTCAATGATATTCATTAAGAATCATTCAATTGAATTAAAATGAATTGAATCCTGATAATGTTCTTTCCTCCACCCCCATTCCAGCTTCTCCTACAGAGGGAAGTGATTTGAGGAACTGGATTTATAACACTTCATTGTCCCAGGTTTTACAGGGGGGTTGAAAGCCAAGAGAGTAAGAAAATTGCCCAAAGCATAATCAGGTCTACTGTGTCATGAAAAAGCCTCTGACATGCACATCCATTTAAAGAGATAGTACATCAGAAATACAATGAGGTACTGTCCCCTGTAGTCTCTAACAATACTATAAATATCTGGAAGATTTAGCATAGCATCACAGAAATTAGAGCTAGAAAAGACATTAGAGATCATCTAGTACAATCCCCTTCATTTTAAAGATTAGGAAACTGAGATGCAAAGAGGTTAAGAGTGTAAGGTCATAGAGCTGATAAATAGCAGAGTTAAGATTTAAGCCCCAGTTCTCTGATTCCAAATCCTATGCTTTCAACACTACATTAGGCATCCAACTTATCCGGCACCATCGCCACCTCCAATGTGAACCCTGGGATCTAGACAAGCCAGGATTTCCATTGGTTCTCCCCAACATAATCAATCAATTGCTTTAACCCTACTGTAGCTCAGAATTCCCTAGATGAAAAGATTCCCCCAGCCTCAACCTCTTCAGTGACAGAGATTATAGACATAAGCCACCATGCTCAGCTTGAACATAGCATATTAAACCACACCTGATATGATACCTTACTACCTGCCTAGATACTCTCCATGGGTTCCTCTCTAGTGAGCCAAGTCCTAATTATTTTTAAGGTCTAAATCATATCTCATCTCAATTGAGATAATATTTATAAAGCACTTAGCAGAATGCCTGGCACCTAGTAGACACTTAATAAAAGTTTGTTCGCATCTTACTCCTTTGAAGTTTTTTCCAGATGACTCAAGCAATGCTGATCTCTCCCCTCTGAACTCATAGAATTAATCACTGGGTACCCATTTTCAGTGAATGTCAATTATTAATAACAACTAGTATTTGTGGAGCGCATTAAGTTTTGCAGAAATATATATATATATATATATATATATATATATATAATGTTATCTCATTTGATCCTCATACCAACCCTATGAGGTAGGTGTTATTATTACACTATTTTAGGATACAGAAACTGAGGCTCAATTAGGTGAAGGAACTTGAACAAGGTCACACAGCTAGTACCTGAGACCGGAGTTGAACTTAGGCTTTTCTGACTCCAGACGCAGTACTCCATCCTCTATGCCATCTTGTCACTTAATTAGAAACAAAATGAATAGTGAGGTCACTTGGCAAGGGGGAGAGCATTCTCTATGGAACCCAACATTCATTAGCCAGGACAGAGTCTCCTGGTTTGAGATAATTGGTTCCAAGATGGGACTTTACTGGGCAAAGAATCTCCAGGAGGAAGGAATCCATGAGTCTTCACTGGGGAATCTGCTGATCATTCAGCAATTAAATTCAACAAGGACTAACTGAGTGCCTGCTATGTACCCAGAACTACAAAAATAATGAATACAAAATAGAACTTAGAGTCAGGAAGACCTGTATTCAAATCCTGTCAATGACTCTTACTACCTGTGTGACCATACGCAAGTGACTGTGCCTATATGAGTCTCCAGTTCCTCATTTGTAAATGGGAATAGTACTACTTGCCTCAAAGGGTCATCCTAAGATAGGTATGTTCACTTAGATGAAGAATTTTGCAAACTTTAAAGCCATATATAAATGTAGGTTATTGTCTTAAGTCATTATAGAAGGTAGGGAGTATAAGGAACTATCAAGGCAGTTTAGTACCTTCTCTGCCAATTAACAATAGTGTAATAATCGTTAACAATTATGTAGTGCATACTATATGACAGGCAATGTGCTAAGCTAAGCTCTTTGCAAATATTCCTTTATTTTATTAATTATAGTCTTAGGAAGTTAACTAGAGCCCTGAGAAATTAAATGACTTGCCAAGGGTCACACAGCCAATGTGTCAGAGGGAGAACTCAACCAAGGTCTCCTTGGCTTTAAGACCAACTCTACCTACTATATGTCATTGACTTTCACTATGGAGGATTCAAAGGACAAAAGTAATACAGTCTCTGCACCAAATCTAAATAGAAAGATGACTAGGTTCTCCTACTAATGAGTCTGGGTCTCATGGAACCCTTGTCCTTCTGTTTCTTCAACATGTCATCTGGCATCTCAGAGAAGCAGGAAAGCAAAACTCCATCTGAGAACAGCACAAAGAGAACAGAAAGTCCCTACATTGTATACAACGAGAGCATATGGCTCAGTGCTATGTTTGTATCTGCTTTGTCTCTACAATGTTTTTTAACATTGCAGTTGTTCTGCAATTATGATTGTAGGAACCCAATTTCCAATGACTTTAATGATATCTTGAAAATTTTAGGATCTTGCCTTTCTTTTCTAAACTTCATCTACTGTTAGGAAAAGTCTGTAGGATATGGACATACATTTCACTTCAGTTTATGGGTCATCAAGAAAAGGGCTCAAAAACACCCCATTCTGGTTGCAGTAGGGCAAGAGTCCTTTGATTTTCAATGATAATGTTTCATTCATCATGTTGCAACCAGTCAACAGACTTTGTTTAACTTCTAAATCAAAGTGGCCTCCGACAAAACACAAGTGAAGGAGAGAGAAGCAAATCACAGAGACCGCCTTATTCCACTGTGATCCTTTGCACTGTGAAGTAGTGACCAAACAAGTCAGTCTGTGATTTGCAATCCCATTCACACACTTTAGAGGAGCCATTTGTCCTAATTCCCTCTGCTAGCACTTGAACCGGGAGGCTCACAGAATTGCAGATGCTGAGCTACATGGGATCTTAAATGTCATCTAGCCCAAAGCCCTCATTTCACCCTAGAGGAAACTAAAGCCCAGACAGGTTAAGTGATGCCTAAGGTCAGAGAAGTAGACAGACAGACAGACAGACAGACAGATAGGCAGACAGGAAGAGAGAGAGAGAGAGAGAGAGAGAGAGAGAGAGAGAAAGGTAGGCAGGCAGACAGGTAGACAGACAGACAGATAGACAGATAGGCAGACAGAGAGAGAGAGAGAGGGAGAGAGAGAGAGAAAGAGAAATAGGCAGGCAGACAAGTAGACAGACAGACAGACAGATAGGCAGACAGGGAGAGAAAGAGAGAGAGAGAGAGAGAGAGAGAGGTAGGTAGGCAGACCAGTAGACAGACAGACAGATAGACAGATAGATAGGCAGACAGGAAGAGAGAGAGAGAGGGAGAGAGAGAGAGAGAGAGAAAGAGAGAGAGAGAGAGAGAGAGAGAGAGAGAGAGGGAGAGAGGGAGAGAGAGAGAGGGAGGCAGACAAGTAGACAGATAGACAGATAGAGACATACAGGTAGACAGATAGGCAGGTAGGTAGATAAATAGATAGATAAATAGACAGACAGGCAGACAGACCATTTATTAAGCCTTTTCTATGTGCCAGGCACCATGCTAACCAAACAAGACAATCTTTGCCCTCAAGGAGCTTACGTTCTAGTGGAGGAAGACAACACACGATGGGAGGCTGGAAATGGGAGTAAGGATGGGGGAAAGTGGAGTGTAAGCCTGGTTCTAAGATGAAGTAAAACCTGACACATCAGAGCCTGGCATCCCAGAAACAGAGTTCAAAGTTTTAGGGGGAGGGATAGGAGGAGGATGTCCAGAGTGTAGGCAGCATCACATTGAAATGGCCAGACAGTGGTGTGGAGGCCTGGTCTGAGGCAAAATGAAGCAAGATCAAAGAGGTTAAGATATGCAAACATGCCTTAGAAACTAAAAAGCACGGTATAAATGTAAGATATTACAACCATTATTTCTTGCATCATTTTCAGGCTACTTGTTTTCTCCATCGCCCCAGGTGCCTATATCATCCATTTCTGAGTTAGAAAAGAGGCTCCCTCATCAACTTGATAAACGATAATGGCATTTCAATTGACCTGATCTTTGCATTTCTATCTATTTTCTTTTCGGATTATCCAGTAGTCTTAAGGATGATGTTTTCCTCATGCCCTCGGGCACCCAGCAGGAAGTTGACTTCTTGTGTTTCTGTCTTTTCTGTCTAAAGTCAAAGTATTTTTAACCTTTTGTTTCCTCATACCAAGGGATTTCTGACTCTTTTCTTCCTATAGTATCTCTTACCATGACAGTTTCTTTCTTTTTTTGAGTATGTCCTGTTTTTAAAGGCCCTTCTCTTCAGGTATGAAGAAGGGCTCCAGCTTAAAGACCCATTCACTTCTGACTGCTGCTATTTGCCATCTTGTCTAGGTGGTCATGGTAATTTATCCTCAATGGCTTTCCTTAGCCAGAATGCATTCATACAACAAACACTGGTTTTGAAGCACTGTGCTAGATTTGAGGGAAAATACAAAATTAGAAAGGACTCAGTTCCTGCCCTCATGAAGCCTACAGTCAAGTAAAAGGATAAGACAAAAATAGGACTGACTCTTCTATGAAATATTACATGAAAAGTGACTGAGGAAGTAACAATACAAAATGCCATGTGAGTCTGAGAGGAAAGATAGGAGAGATATAAACTCTGATTGGGTTATTTACTATTCTGTAGTAAATAGAGGACCAGCCCTAGAGTCAGGATAGCCTGAGTTCAAATCCTACCTTTGACATATATTAGCTATGTGACTATGGGCAAGTCACAACTTCTGAGTACCCTCAGCAATTCTTTCAGAGGTTCTTAACTTGGGATCCATGAACTTGATTTTTTTTAACATTTCTATAACTGTACTTTAATATAGTTGGTTTCCTCCATAGTCCTATGTGTTTTGTGGTATAAATTTTTAAACAATCTGAGAAGTGGGCCATTGAATTCACCAGACACCCGATGGGGTCCACGACATACAAAAAAGTTAAGAAACTTTGTTCTCGAGCTAAAAATTGCAGAATATTTGCTGATTAGCACGAATATCCTATAGGGGAATTCCCTTCTCCTATGATATGACAGATCTAGGCCAAAAGAAAATGCCCTCAGTTAAAGCAAGTTACCCACAAGGATGCCCAGTTCCACAGTCATTCCTGAAAAGCAAGAATTACCCTCACTGTTATCTCACTATATAGGACTAATTTTTACACTCTTAGATATTTTCCACTGGCCACCATCATGCTCATTTACAAACTGTGAATCCATTGTATAAGTATTACTTGGAAATAAGTGGTCATCCATTCTCTTCGTACCCTATTGTATAAAGAGTACCAGATGTGAAGTCAGAGGGTTCAATCATATGGACATGGGTAAATCACTTAAGCTCTCTGGGCCTTAGTTTTTTTGGTTTCTGTTTGACTGCCAGTGTGATTTTGGGCAAGTCACATGATTATCCTTCTGGTTTCAGTTTCTCCATTTCTAAAACAAGGGGGATAGACTAATGTCCTCTAAGACTCCTTCTAGTTCAAAGTCCATGATCAAGTCAAATCCTCTCTAGACATCAGTTTACTCTCTTGTAAAATTACGGTATTTTGATTAAATACTCTTTGATGTTTCTCTCAGGCCTAAATCTATACTAGGATTCTACCTTGAAAGGTACATTGGACATCCCTGGGTATCTCTAGATACCAAATATACACTGAATACTGAGGACTGTACTGTGCTTGGTTTTCCATCAATAAGCATTCATTGGTAGTGCCAAGGGAATTTCCCTAATGCCTTGGATAGTTACTAGTTGTGTGACCCTGGGCAAGTCATTTTTATCTCTGAAAACCTCAGTGTCCTCAACTGTAAAATGAAAAAATAGCATCTACTTCACAGGGTTGCTTTGAGGATCAAATGGAATAATATCTGAACAGTGTGTAACAATGCCTGGTATATAGTACACATTGAGTAAATGCTTTTTTCTTTCTCTTCTAAGTCCTGAGGATGCTATCATAGATGGTGTAGGACAGAACTACACTGCTGCAGGCTTTAATTTTCATATGCAATTGAACTCTATCACTGTAGCATCTTACTTGTTAGTCTTTCTAAAGGTACACACAACCATCTTAATTCAATCTCCTTCTCCAACTGGACATTATTGGAAAGTATCCTACTTCTAGAGTAGCAAAATTTAGTTACAGTCTCAGCCCAAAGCTATTAACAACAATTTGGTGCGACCTGTTGGGAATTCCCTGGTGCGCATGGAAGCCAGCCTCTATCTTCCTCTGCATTATTATTAACTCCTAGTACTGAGACAATTTCATGAATAAGTAACTGCCGACTCTATTTTCCTATTGAACATTGCCCTTTAGGCCATAAAATGACTTAGTGGGCAACTTCTTAAAAGATTTTTGTGTCATCTGAAGTTTTCTCAATGGGAAAGTCTGCTTAAAGGAATAAACAGAGATTCTCTGTCATGGTCAAGTCTTAGGTCTAGTCTTTCAGCAATGACATAATGAAGCATTAGGATAGAGATGTTATTTTTGTTATTCATTTCTAAATAATTACTTCTAAAGCACTTAGAAGCAGTCAGTACCCGTACTAAGTGAACTTACTTTGTATATACTTATATTTGCGTGTGGTGTCTGATTTGATAGAATGTAAGCTCCTTGAGGGCAGGGACTATTTTCATTTTTTTGTTCTTGTACCTTGAATTTAGCACAATGCCTGAAACAGAGCAGGTCCTAAATAAATGCTTGTTGACTTATGTATTGATTTAATATAACTCCACCAACCACCTTCTTTCTATCATTCATTTTCTTAGCTAGGCAGGTATTTTTTTAATAAGGCAAAAGAAAATTTCAGCCCAGCCCCTGTCTCAACTTTGGGACAAATTATGAAGCAGTGAGGACCTAATTCATAAAGTTTTTTGTACTTAAAATATTATATATGAAAATGTTTCCAGTCTGTCCACCACCTTTTTTTTTCTCCTTTCTGTCAATGCAATTAACTAAACCAACAGTTCAGAGGTAAGTTGTCAGCAAATGTCCAACCTCTATTTTGAAAACTGCCTGCAGCCTGCAGACAGTTCAATGGCTATCTTATTTATCTGTCTTGTAGCTAGAAGGCTGTTGTCATATCTGTCTATGAACATGATCGCCTAGTGTGAAATTTTTTCCCTCCACTATGATTATGGTTTTTGTCAAGTATAACTGGTCAAATGATAACATCCTAGGTTTTAAGCTACAACCTCAGAGATCACTTAATCATTTAATCATTCATTCATTCATTCATTTATTCATTTATTTTACTGCTGGGAAGTAGAGCCAAGAAAGTCTGGAGATCACAGATCTAGTCCAATTCCCTCATTTACAGATGAGGAAACTGAGACCCAGAGAAATTTTTAAAAACTTGATCAAGATCCTAAAGATAATAAGCAGCAGAGAAAGGCTGGAGATCCAGGTCCTCTGGCTCCAGACTCAAAAATTTACATGCAAGGAAACTGAGACCCAGGAAAGTTAAGTGACTTGCTCAAATTTAAGCATGTAGGAAGCATTAGTCAAAGTATTTAGTGTGAGGTTCTCTGACTCTACAGGCTGTTTACATCAGTGGTATCAAAACTCAAATAGAAGCAGACACCACTAAACTACACATAAGCATTCCTATAAAGGACCCCACCAAACTATATATAAGGGGGCAGCTGGTTGGTGCAGTGGATAGAATGCTGGTCCGGGTGTCATGAAGATTTATCTTTGTGAGTTCAAGTCTGACCTCAGACACTTCTTAGCTGTGTGGCCCTGGGCAAGTCACTCAACCCTAGTTGCCTCAGTTTCCTCATCGGTAAAATAAGTTGGTGGAAGAAATGGAGAACCATTCTACTATTTTTGCCAAGAAAACCCCAAATGGAGTCACCAAGAGTTGAACAGGACTGAAATGACTCAGTAACAACAAACGATCTCCGAAAATCATATATTGACTTAGAAAACCACATATTAACATTGTCAATGTTCTAAGTATTTGTATTTATATTGTTAACTGTTTCCCAATTCCCAATTTTAATCTGGTTCAGACCACACTCCAGAGTGCTGCAGCTGTGATCATGTGTTTGACACCCTTGCATTTACATACTGCCTCCTCATTGATGACTTTGGAAGCAGCATTAGGAACCACAAAATTAGCAGAAGTTGATTGCTGTATTTACCATGTTATTTCAAAACCTCCTCCCTGCATTTCTTTTCCAGAAGGAAAATGGTCTAAGTGCTAGAATGAGGTAACTGGTATCTACAGAACAGTCAACTCCCAGTGACACAACAATGAGGAGGCGTGTTAAAATTAGGAGGGGACTGAGAATGAAATACAGACTGGGGACAAAGGTGGGAAAAAAGAGGCTGAAATAGCTGCCAGGAGAAAATGGAAAGTTCTAAGACACCAGCTGTCCCTGTGGGTTCTGAATTTGGAAGTCTCTGTTGCCTTTTAAATCTTCTTTCAGAAGTAGCATGTCTTACGATGCATGTGGTCTGGCATATGGGCTGTGATTCTGCGTTTCTAGACGAGGAGCCTGCCTTTTCAGAAAGTTTCAGGGCTATCTTTTGGAAATGGCTGGTGTGTGGGGGCTAAAACCCCATGGGAGATGAAGCTAAGAAAATGATGGTTTGCTGTCTCTTCAGCTGCGTTATTAGTTATCTATCAAAGTTTGGGACCCAAGAAGTATGAGCCACCCTCTCTGCCATCACGCTCTTTTGCATGCCTTTTGGATAAGAACATGGGCCACTGATGAGACAGCAGTGCCTACTGCAGTGGGGTTGTTGGGAAGACTGAATGAAAAATCACCCTCAAAATGCTTGCTGTTAGTGTTATTTACTTAACTCTCCCTCTGGTAAGCAGTGACTGGCAAGAATGCTGAACTTAGAAAAAGGAAGACCTCTATTCAAACCCTAACTGTGTGCCCTAAGTAAAACACTTAACCTTTGTACTTCGATTTTCCCATTTGTAAAATGAGGAAGTTGCATTCAGTGGCCTCAAATGTCTTCTCAGCTTTAAATCTATGTTCCTGTGGCTTTTTGAAGTTCCTATCTAATCTTTTCCTTGAACAAAAACTGATCTTTTCCATACTGTTCAATTGACTACTTTCTCTGTGTCCCCATGTTAGAATATAAGCTCCCTGAGGGCAGGACCCACCTTGCCTTCATATTTATAGCCTCAGTACTTAGTATATAGTGTTTCATACAAAATCAATGCTTAATAGATGTCTTTTGTTCATTTATTCTTTCCCTTAAAGGAAAAGAACCTTACTCTTCCTAAGTTTTTATAGAGACAATTCAATTTCTGTCATTTCTTCCTGAGCTTTTCTCCTGATCTTCAGGACTTTCCTGGACTTTTGCTACTATTGACAACT
Source organism: Vombatus ursinus (assembly GCF_900497805.2). Lineage (NCBI taxonomy): Eukaryota > Metazoa > Chordata > Mammalia > Diprotodontia > Vombatidae > Vombatus > Vombatus ursinus. The sequence continues at coordinate 18,627,507 of NW_020954652.1, forward strand.
GACTATCACATCTCTCTCCAATATTAGTAAAGAAAGATTATGGGACTAAGGAGTACTACAGGAATATTCTACATAGAACTCTCAGTGTCCGAATTTCTTGGGGAGGGGAATGGGGAGGGGAGGGGAGAAAAATTGTGATTGAGCAGGTAAATCCCTAAGAGTTTCCTAAGAATCAGAGTAGTGAAATGCCTTGCTAGGGTTACACAGCTATTAAGTGTCAAATGCCACATTTGAACCCAAGACACCTTGACTCTAATGATGAGGAGTATTGCTAATAATGATTATGCATTGAGAAATGATGATGACATTGAGGTTGAACAAAAAAGTGAAAAGATGTGGGGAGAAGGGAGGAAGAGAGACAACTAACCAGTTGAAGTCTAAATGTAAAAAACCACTAATATATAGGCAAGATTTGCAAAAGTACAGTTTTCACAGGTGATAAGTTATTCATTTTTCTTGATCTTTCATCCTTTCCCTTCATACTGCTCATTCCTATGAAGCAGAAAAACTTGACATTCCTGAGTGTTCACCCAATAGAAACAAATCATTTCAAGCACACATCATCTATTAGCTCTGGGCCTCTCATGGCAAGCTTGGAAAAGGAATCATTTCCAGTTTATCTGCAGTTTAAAGCTTTCTAAATCAATTGTTAAAATATAAAAGAAGTTTAGACAAAGTTTCATGCTTGCCAGTTCATTGAAAAGTCATGCTATATGTTAAACATCCCTCAAATTTCTTCTTCTTTCTCTCTAGGAAGAACGGACCCCATGTAACCGTGTTTAAAATGTGTTTTGTTTTGCGTGTTCAGAATATACAACTAGCTAAGGAGAGGGGAAAAAAGGGCAAAGCTCTTTTGAAGAGTCCTTTCTTGATGGGTGGGGTGGCACATGTCTATAATCCCTACTATTGAGGGAAGTTAAGACTGATGGATCACTTGAGCTCTGGAGTTCTGAGCTGCAGTAGAGTTAAAACCAATTGGTATACATACTAAATGTGGCATCAATATGGCGAGTCTGGAGAGGAGGGCCACAAGAGTGAGAAAAGAAGTGTGTACTGAGTGAGAAATAGAAGAAGACAAAGCTTCCACAGACCAACAATGGGGTTAGACCCATGTGTGGCCAGGGTACTTCCAATCTAGGGGGGGAAGGCCTAGTCTCAAAATTTAAAAAAAAAAAAAAGATTTTCTTGAAACAGGAAAAGTAAATTAAAATAAAACTTCTGGCATTCCTGCACCAGTAAAGAAACTTACTGTGTATATATCACCTATTTATGAGGAAAACAAGAACTCTTTGGAATAGCTAGCATAAAAAGAGGAGGTAATTTAATGTAGTGGAATGTGATGGAAGACCTGCATTCAGGTCCCACCTCTGCAAGAACTTTGTGATATCAGATAAATCATATCACCTGATAAGACAGTTAAGTGACAACTGGGCTGGGAGTCAGGAAGATCTGAGTTCAAATCCAGCCTCAGACACTTACTGCCTTCTCTTGATGGGAAGGGGCCTAATATGCCCATCTTCATACTAGATCATCTCTAAGGTCCTTTTTCATGTTTAAGTCCTTTAATGGATCTGTGATCTCATCCATGTGGGTGTTGAAGAGATACAGGGGATCAGGGGATCTTAGAGATAATCTATTCTGACATTCCTTCTAGTATTAACATTCTATTATTCTAAGAATAGGAATATACCAACTTATACCAGATTTCTCTGCTAATCATATCCTGATAAAAGTGTGTTGTTATTAATAGTGATGATAATAATATAATAGCTAACATCTGTATGGTGTTTTAAGGTTTACAGAGCAGTTTAAGCATGTATGTGTATTATCTCATTTCGTTTTAACAATAGCCCTCTAAGATAGAAGCTGCTACTATTCTCATCTTACAAGTGAGAAACCTGAAACTTCAAGAGCTTAGGTGACTTGCCCAGGGTCACACAGTTAGTAAATGTCCAGGGGGCAGAGACATGAGCATAGGACATGAGCGCTGGACTTCCAAGTCCAGCATTATACCTACTATACTACCTAGGCAGACCCTTTCGGTCTAGGGCAGGGTGACTAGAATTCTACCTAAGGGCACCAAAATGTAAAGGGTGTTGACGATACTCCTTCAAGTGAGCTCAGAACCTACCTAGCAAGAATAGTTAAAATAGGACACTATTAAATCACTCTCTCCCCCACCTTACCTCGCTCACCTCTTTTTCCCATCTCTACCTAGTACTGTCCAATTCCCTACCTCTCCAGCAACTGCATCCAAAGGTTCTGCCTGAGGTTTCTTTCCCCATGGTCCAGAAATCCAAATCCCATTCTCAGATGCTACCTATTTATAAACATTTATAAAGATTCTTCCCAAATCTTTTCTCTTTGGAAGTTCCTAGCTTGAATCAGCAGCAGTATTGAAAGTGCCACCAATGCCCACAAGGTCTTTAATGCCTTATTCGGAACTTCACTTTCGCTAACAATGCTTCCCAGATTCCTTTTGACTGCATCTCTTGTCCCCATATAAATTACCAGCGGTGGTTAGCGATCACCAGGTTTGACAAGTATGAAGAAGCTTTTCAAATTGGTCACATCCTGGATACAGGCACCAAGGAGTATGTGTAATAAATGGAAAATTGATAAACATAAAGCAGCTGGGAAGAGATAATTAGATTAAATTAGATTGGATAGGATTAGATCAGATCAGATTAGGTAAATTTCAATTGGATTAGATTAGATTGATAAGATAAGAAGAAAAGAAGATAAGAATAAAGATATAGATATGGATATGGATATATAGATATGGACACAGGCATAGGCATAGGCATAGGGATAGGGATAGGGATAGAGATAGAGATAGAGATAGAGATAGAGATAGAGATAGAGATAGAGATAGAGATAGAGATAGAGAT
>NW_020954652.1:18630407-18630795 GCF_900497805.2 Vombatus ursinus
ATAGAGATAGAGATAGAGATAGAGATAGAGATAGAGATAGAGATAGATAGAGATGATAGAGATAGAGATAGAGAAATCAAGACTGAGATAGAGGGATGTGGATATGGACAGCACATACTATGGTTCCAGGCGTAGTGCTAAGCACTTTCTAACTCTGATCTCATTTGACCCTGCAACAACCCTTTGAGCTAGGTACTATTATTATCTCCATTTTACAGTTGAGGTACATGAGGTAAATAGTGGTTGAGTGACTTGCCTATGTTCACACAGCTAGTTAGTATCCGAGATTATATTTTAACTCAAGTCTTCCTGATTCCAGTCCCAGCACTCTAATTCAATGAGTCGCATCACTGCCTGAGAGAGAGAGAGAGAGAGAGAGAGAGAGAGA
>NW_020954652.1:18630805-18660834 GCF_900497805.2 Vombatus ursinus
AGATAGATAGATAGATAGATAGATAGATAGATAGATAAATCATTTATCTCTATGTTCAGGGCATTGTGCTAAGTGAAAACAAATAAATCGGGGCAGCTAGGTGGTGCAGTGAATAGAGCACCGGCCCTGAAGTCAGGAGGACCTGAGTTCAAATCCAGCCTCAGACCAAACACTTGACACTTACTAGCTGTGTGACCCTAGGCAAGTCACTTAACCCCAACTGCCTAAGCAAAAAAAGAAAACAAATAAATCCTAGCACACAAGAAGCTTAATAGGGCAAGTAAACACTTAAAGGGGAAATGAAAAGAAGGGAGGTAGATGTAAAAGTAGCAGCATTATTATAGAGCAGACCAGGAAGTGGCACAGAGACCTGGTCCCTGGCAAGACAAAGTTCCTCTATAATAACCAGGGAACCCAAAGATGGAATCCATGTTTCTAGATGTGGAACTTTCTCTGCCTTGTAAATAACCTGTGGCAAAGGTAAGCATCCTCAGATGGGAAGCCTTCTTTGAGGAGGGGAAAAGACTCTTCAAAGAGCATATGGGATTGTCCAACCTGCTCTTCAGACATTGGGGAATGAAACTCCATCTCCAGGCAGGCCAGCTCTACCTGTAATTACTGAACGTGTTTCTGCATATGAAAGGCTTATTATGTACTTTGGAGCTGCTGCTTAAGGAAGGCATTCACTGGACCAAACATTTAAGACACAGAGTGTTTTACTGTGTCAGAATAGAACATGTCATGTTTCCTCACTGTTCATGGCAGGTCAACATAGGGTACCTCAGTAGCAGTCAGCAAGGAATTATCAACCACCACAATTTATCACTTTCTGCTATGATAAGGGCTGGAAGACCTTTCTCTTGGTGGAAACTGGACCTTCATCATTATTCCTTGGGGCATTCAAAGCTGTTTTCTACTTAAAGAATACAACTCTGGTTTCATGAATTTCCCTACCACCATAAGTCATATTTCCATTTTCCAACTTTCTGACTCAGGGTAGGACTCTCTGTTGTATCTTAGAATTCTTGTTCCTCTTTCCTATCCTTTGAAGTCCATCTTCTATTTTTTCAATGGAAAGCCAGAGAGCTCTTTTTCCTCCATTAAGTAAACAGTGGTTATTTTATGCTGGCAGACAAGTGACATAGTGTATTCTTTGCTGGTCATTGGAAATTCCCCTTGTCTTATGTGTACTTGCTAGAACCAACCTCCTCAATTGTGTGTTTCTTGCTGCTAATTCTCATGGCTAAAGATGATGGCAACCTATTTTTGGCACCTGTGTTCTGTATAAGGAGGATCCATCATTTGTGGCCATCTGAGTGAGGCTTTATAATTGTTCCAGTCTTTTTCTGAAGTGCTCAGAGCACATGATTAAGGGATCAATTCTGTTTGATACATCCTTGGCCAAAGCACGGATGCAAACAGAAGGTTCCTCAGCTGTTGAGGGTGAGAAGGTGTGATGGGGAAGTCCAACTTCCACTCCTTTCTTACCTAAGGCTTTTTGTTCCCTCTCCCTTTCACTGCTTGTCAGATTTCAGACACCTTGTGCCCATGTCTGACCGCTTTAATATATCAGTATCGTCTGAGACTTTTAAGGTAACAAAAAAGATCACCGTGCAATTAGTACTAAAAAGCTTGCAGAGCTCATTCTTATGCTTGAGCTAGCTCTATTAAGAACCCAGCTTCTTTGACAAATACATTGAATTTCCCTTAGTCTCCTTCAAAAACAATTTCCTTTTCTCTCTATTCATTGGAACAAAGTGTCATCACTGGGAAATTGAAGATACTTTACCATAAACTCTTGAGAATCAAGCAGTTGAAGGAAGAATTATGCATCCTTGCTCATTTCTTTGGGGTTCGTTCTCCCATTATTTGCTAGAGAATAACACAAATAACTTCCATTAGTGTTAATAGGTGCTTCCTAGAATATAAATCTTACACTTCTCAATGCCTTAAAATATCCTTCTGTATTTGCTAAGCTGTCCTTACTCACTGGGAACCTAAATCAAATGTTTCTTTTCCTTTTCCCCATTGTCACTGCAGCCTTCAGCAGGGGTGGGGAACCTGCAGCCTCCAGGCCACATGTGGCCCTCTAGGTCCTGAAGTGTGGCCCTTTGAATCCAAACTTCACAGAACAAATCCCCTTAATAAAAGTATTTGTTCTGTAAAAATTGGATCTTTTAATTCACTTACTAAAGTATTAGTTCTGTAAAAATTGGATTCAGTCAAAGAGCTGCACTTGAGGACCTAGAGGGCCACATGTAGCCTCAAGGCTGCAAGTTCCCCACCCCTGCTCCAGTCCCTCTACCCTGGGATGCTTTCCCAGACTATTCATCCCAAACCTTCTCTCTCATCAAGACTCCCACACCACCCTTCCCCAACCTCTTCGCAGAGGTCCTCATTTACCAAGAAAACGGGGCCTTTCTTCTCCCCTACTCTACCTCTCAAACCCCTTGATGTTATTCCCCATCTTCTTCTCCTTTACTCCAGCCTCTGATGAAGAAATGGTCCTTCTTCTCACCAAGGCCAACCTCTCTACTTGTATCCTTAATCTCATCTTTTCCCATCTTCCCCAACAGATTTACCTCACAACCATACCATCTCTCACTTGTTCAAATATAAGATTCTTGAGATGGGGAATTATTTAATTTATTGTACATGTATCCCCAGTACCTGGAACAAGTTTGATAAATGTGTGTTGATTGATAAAGGGTCAGTTCCTACCTATCTAACGATTACTTCCCTGGCATCTATACATGCTCTCCTTAAAGTTATTATCACATATCTCTTCTCCCCTTTACACACAAACTCCTAGAAAAAGCTGCCTGTGCTCACCGTCTCCGTTTCCTCTCTTGGCATTCAATCCCCAGCCACTTTTGATCTGGCTTCTAATCATGTCTTTCATCTCAAACCGTTCTTCCTAAAGATAGCAACAGTCTCTCCATTCCCAAATCCATTGGCTTTTTCTCAGTTCTCATGCTTCTTCACCAATATGCAGCATTTGACATAGTTGAACACCTTACCCTATCTTGCCAAAAAGACTGTTTTATGGAGAACTCACACAGGGCAAGAGTTCACATGGTGGTCAGAAGAAGTGATACAAGGACATTCTCAAGGTTTCTCTTAAGAACTTTGGAATTGATTGTGTGACATGGCAGACACTGGCACAGGACTGCCCAGCATGGTGGGCCCACATCAGAGAAGGTGCTGTGCTCTATGAGCAAAGCAGAATTGAAGTAGCTCAAAAGAAACAGGAGATGCACAAATTTGGAGAATCCACCCCTAATGTTCACATGGACTATTTGTGCCCGAACTGTGGTAGAACATTCTGAGCTCGTGTTGTTCTGATCAGCCACAAGTTACAGTGTATAACCCGACTCCAGCATAGTGATGTCATTTTGGTCCTCTTCGAGAACAAAGGACAACAAACAGCCCTCTCTTCCTAGATACACGTTCTACTCTCTGGTTTTTGGCATGCAGACCTCTCTTGCTTTTCCTCCTAAGGATTTGACCACTTCTTCTTAGTCTCCCTCAGGGAACACCATCTTTGTCTCAACTATTTACTGGAAGTGCAGTCCCAAGTCCCTTTCCTAGAATGCCTTCTTTTCTCTCTCTAAAAGCTCTGTCTCATTGATCCCATCAGCTCCCATGAGTTTAATGAACATCTCTATGCTGATGGCTCCCAATGTATATCTCACCCCATCTCTGCCAACCTTCAGTCCAGTATCACCAAACATCTATCAGACATTTCCAACTAGATGTGCTTTAGAAATTTCATACTCAACATATACGAAACAGAACTCTTAATCTTTTCCCAAAAACTCATTCTACTTCTTAACCGCCCTATTTCTATCAAAAGCATGACTATCCTTCCAGTCACTCAGATTTACAATCTGAATGCACAACCTTTCACCGTCCTCACATTTCCAGTAAATTACTAAGTCTTGTCAGTTCTACCCATCCAGAATTTCTGGAATCCATCCCCTTCTTTTCACTTCACGTAGCCACCACCCTGGTTCAGGCCCTTATCATTCCTTACCCAAACTATCACAATAGCCTCCTAATTGGTTTCCCTTCCTGAGTCTCTTTCCTCTCCAATATATCTTCTACACAGCTGCCAAGTTGATATTCCTAAAGCACAAGTGTAATAATGTCACTCCTCTACTCAAAAAACTAGCCTGCTGGTTGATTCCTGTACCTAATTTCTCTCCATGCCTTTGAATGGGCTGTTCCCAATGAGGCAGCTAGGTGGCTCAAGGGAATAAAGCACTGGACCTGCAGTCAGGAAGACCTGATTTCAAATCCAGCCTCAAACACTTACTAGATATGTGACCCAGGGCAAGTCACTTAACCTCTGTCTGCCTCAGTTTCCTTAAATGGGGATAACACAAAAGCCCCAGATGAATTACTACGCACCAGATATTTGAACCCAAAATGTAAAGGTCAGAAACAAATGATATTGTCCTTCCCACCCCCCAATTCCTCACTCCATGATTTTTTTTTCATTTCCCACTCTAAGTATCTACCACTTTTACTACACATGAAAATCATTAGATAATCACATAATGTTGATTCAGAATAGAATCATACACTATTCAGAAGAGAAGGGACCAAATGAAAACATCTATGGAGAGGCAGCACTGGTGGAGTGGTTGGGGTTCCAGTGTCCTGGCTTGGGCTTAGAGGGCAGCAAACCAAAATTCAAACACCACCTCAGATTCTTTCAAGGCATCTGATCATGGACAAATCACCTCATTTCTCAGAGCCTCCATTTCTTCATCTGTGACATGGGGTAATAATACATTGCCTACCTCATAGGGAAGATGCTTTGTAGACCTTAAAGTACTTGTATAGGTTATAATTACTTTTATAGAGGTTGTTTGTCCTTCGTTATCAAAGAAGAACAACATCATGATGTCTTGACTTGTGCACGAATTGGATTTAAATGAGACAGGGTCACACCAAGCTGACAGTCTCAAGTCAAGATGACTAGCGATGGCCCAGGATGCAGTGGATGACTTTGGAGTCTTTGATGTCTGATCAAGCACTAAGCGCTCCACGGCACCTACTTCAACCATCTTTGTGACTGCTGGAACAAATTGTTCTGTTTTGCCCATTTGGGAGACATCTTCACATGCTTGGGGGTAGGCATTCCCCTCACTTACTGACAGATCTGATATCTGTCAGTTTCCCACAACCTGGTTTAGTTCATCTGCCAAGATGGTTTACCAGGGTGTGGCCACTGAGCATGCTACAGCTTCTTAGAGCCACAGGTAAGAGCTGGGTGACAGGTGGACAAAGGTAGATGAGCACCCCTGAAAAGGGGTCAGCAAGCCCTCACACCAGGGGTACTAGTCCTTCCCAAATACCACATACATCAACTTTAAAGATGTAGGTAGGTAGAGCAGTGGAAAGAAAGGGGCTTGGAACCAGGAAGACCTGAATTCAAATCTAGCCTCAGATATTTACCAGCTGCATGACCCTGGGTAAGATGCTTAACTCTGTTTGCCTCAGTTTCCTCATTTGCAAAATGGGTATCAAAATAGCACCTACCTCCTAGACTTTGTGATGCTCAAATAAGTTAATAATTATAAAGTGCTTAGCACAGTGCCGCGGACATAGTAAGCACTATATAAGTGTTAGTTATAATTATTTGTAAGGAAAGTGAGGTCCAGCAAAGTTACTTAATTTGTTCAAGGTCACAGTTAATTAATGGCAAAGCGAATACCAGAACCAAGATTTCCTGGCTAAGGTCCAGTGCTCTTTCTACTTCCCCACACTGCCATACTGCCTGCTGAAAGGAGAGCCTGAATTTCAAGGGTAGGCAGACAGAGGAGCCCAGGAAGACTATAAAACCCACATTACCATATGCTAACGCAGAGAGCAGGTACTCATAAATGGTGAAGAGGATGCTTGTCCCTCGAATGAGAGAACGAGCTTTTAAAAAGACTCAGGATCACAACAAACACATTCACTTAAATCCGAGCACATCTGCGTGGTACTTTGCTCTTGAGAACCCAAGGTGAGATGGAAAACCCAGTCCCACCTGCTCTCCTATACACCTTTCAGCTCTTAAACAATGGCAACCTTCTCTAGTAAAGGAGATGGGATTGAATCTCACTGAACAATTCACTCAACAATTATTAAGCACCTGCTACGTGCAAGGCACTGGGCTGAGGGGGAGACTCTGCTATTTCATGCAGAGATCATATTCTCTCATGGAAAGGACAGAAGAATGCAGAGAAATGCAGAAACAAATATGGGTTCAATTAGATGCCTTCTGTATTTTCCTGCTGTGAGCTTTCATTCCTTTCTAAAGAGACAATCTAGTTCAATGTATTACCATCATAATTATCTAACATATTACAGAAGTGTACAGGAGTACATTTATAGGAACTGCATCATAATTTTTTTTTTCAAAAAGGACCCAATGGAAGGCTATTGCATGTGTTGATTAGAATACATGTGGTATCAAGAACACATCTGGGAAAGGGAGAGGGGGAATTTGTTAGGAGGAAAAACTGGAAGGGATCTAGTCCATCCCCTTCATTTTTTAAAGAAGCTGAGGTCAAGGGGTTAAGTGACTTACCCAAGTTCGTACAGCTAATAATTGAAAGAGCTAAGATTTAAAACTAGGCCCACTTACAGATAAGTTCTAATGTACTATGCTATAGTCATAGTCACCTAAATTTCTAAAGTGCTTTCAAATGCATTATCTCATTTAATTCCTCACAGCAACACTATGAGGTAGATTTCCCTTTTTATAAATGAGCAAACCAAGGCACAATGAGAATTTTTTAAACTGGTTCCTCCCATCTGGAAGCACAGGGAGTAGACTAGACACTGACTAGATCCCACTTGTGGGTAGTATGGAAACTTTGACCTGATCTATTTTCAGACCTGGGCTAGTTCACAGATCTTAGACAAGCTGGCATGCTGACAACTCTACCCTCATCCCCGACCCAACCCCCAGCCCACATTCCCCAGAGGTTCACCATACTGATCCCAAACTTAGTGTGAACACTCAACCTAGCCCTACTGCAGCTCAGAACTCCTGCACTTAAGAGCACACTAGCCTCAGCTGAGATTATAGCTACCACATGTGGAGACCCAGTGAAATTTAAAGGTCTTCCAACTTCAAGATCAAGTCTGAATTTTTCTGTTACAGTCTACTATCTTCACCAAAACATTCACAGCTTATATTCACAATAAATCATTTTTAATTTGACATTTTTACCACATTTTATTTTTAGCAGACCTCAAGATATCACCTATGCTAACACAAGGGCCTAGCAGCACCAGGAGATTAAGTGACTATCCCCAAGGTCCATGCACCACTAAACCGCACTGTCTTTGAAAAGCTGGGGACACAAAGGAACCAACAGATCTTACAATGGAAAAATATCACACAAGGAACACAAGTTTTGAAAGCCTGTTACCATCTTGTTACTGAGGCCAAGGCACCCAGACTCCCTAAGATGTCAGAGTGGGAAGAAAAGGAGAAGGAAGTGACGCAGTGGATAGAGCACCGGCCCTGAAGTCAGGAGGACCTGAGCTCAAATCCGGCCTCAGACCAAACACTTGACACTTACTAGCTGTGTGACCCTGGGCAAGTCACTTAACCCCGATTGCCTCACTAAAAAGAAAAAAAGAAAAAAAGAGAAAAAAAAAGGAGAAGGAAACTAGTGTACATCAACTAGAGATGGCAGGTTAAAACCATGTTGTTGTTTTTTTTAACCTATTCCAATCTTCTAACATGTTAGTCACTTCAGAGGGACAAGCTTCCAGCCTCTTTGAATTATTCTTAAGGCTAAAGTATTGAAGAGAACGGCAGTATTACTGGAGTTACTTCTTAGGACTCATGTGACAACAAACAGACATGTCAGTTATAAATAAAATACAACTACAACTAGACACCGTGAAGGCGAGAGCAGGGTCTAAATAACTTGATCAACAAGATCAAGAAGAGATAATATTACTGTGCATGCATAGGAATAGTTCAAGCAGTTTAGACATGAAAAACAGAAATGGGCACAGCAAATTTTCAAATGTGGGAAACAGATTCTTAGAAGCTAGAGGCTAAGTCTAATAAGGGCACTCACACTCTAAAGGGCAGTATACATGGATGGAGTATAATCGGTAGCCTTGGGGCATTCTAACCAATGGTACAATGGATGGGGTTACCTAGGTAACAGCACAAAGCAAGCTCTAGCAGGTTTTGTCAAACCAGCTGACAAAAGGTGATTGGAGATGAAACCTTACCCAGGGAAGGTACAGCTCAAGTCAGTGAATTGTTCTGGTTTTAATTGCCTTATCAATTAAAAAAAAAGAAATTAAGAAAATTATTTCCAAATTCTAAAACCAAGAGGATGTATTTAAGACCCATTCTGGGAAGCAGACATATTTTTTTGGTACATGTAGCCTTAAGATTATTTGTTTAGGCTATCCCTAATGGAGAAAACATAATCCCTAACATTATCTTGCTGTCTGGGAAGGGGAAAAGTATCTACACATAATGTAGAAGAAAATTGTGTTTGTCCTACTCCTGGATTCTCCCCTTCAGTCCAGCCTCTGTCAAAGAAGACAATGACTTTGCAAACAACTAAGGGATCTTAAAAAACTGTTATCAGGATCACCCTAAATAATGATGCCAAAGGAATTTTCCTTGAGCACAGATCTGATCGTGTGACTCCCTTAGAATTGGATGGGGCTTTCACTAGATGATTTATCTAGCAGAGCCCCCTCATTTTACAGATGAGGTAACTGAGGTCCAGAAAGATTAATGCGACTTGAAAAACCAGCATTTCAACTCACTACTGAACTCACAACCAATCCAACACTCTTTACATGAAGGCAGTCACTAAGAAAATGGTGTTAAAGGAGAGTAAGAGGAGGGGTCTTAATCTCCAGCACTGTCCAACCACATATCTTTTGGAGATTCCTTTGGGGCCTAGGTTTGTTTGTAGGAATGCTGAACAAAGGTCTTGGGACTGAGAGAGAGGATGAGAAAACATCTCTTCCTTTCTCTGTGTGAAGTCTAAGCAGAGACTTTAAACTGAGGTCTGTCTGGGAAAATTTAAAAAAAAATTGGAACTCATTCGATACAATTAATTTCCTTTGCAATCCTATATTTTATATTATGCATTTATTTTACATATTTATTTTATATTACTTTTATGTTATGCATATATGTTTATATTATGCATTTTAAAACATTATTCTCACTAGGGGTCTATAGGCCTTCATCAGTCTGCCAAGGGGGTCTGTGATGAAAAAATGGCTAAGACCTTTTGTTAGAGTGATACCAAGTGAAACAACTGATCACAGCGAAACTATGAGATGGGGAAAAGGGCTACTGGTGGATGTCCAAACCAGGAAAACCAGGCATTTGTTTAAAAATGAAAGTTATTGGAAGTCAGGGGGACTCTGAGTTGGCAGGCTTCAGGTTGAGGGCAAATACAGATATCAGTCAGTATGGTTGAACATCTGAAATCCATGCAGACAGGTTAAGTCAAGTCAAGGCACTTGCAATGAGAATTCCACCATATGAACCTGATACTGAGTGAAAGTCTGGTCCATTCAAGGGCTTTTTCTATGCTCTCTGCCAAGAGCAATAGTTAATCCAGGGTATGGGTAAGCTAGAGTGTGGCTGCAATCATCAAAGGAAAAAGCAAAATTCCACATTTTCCTGTGTGCAACCTTATACACAGGGAAATAATTGCCAACTCTAATTTTTCATTTTACCTAGGATTCCTCTTCAGTCAGTCAGTCATTTTTTTTTCACTTGTGTTCGACTCTTCATGACCCCATTTGGGGTTTTCTTGGTAAATATACTAGAGTGGTTTACCATTTCCTTCTCTTCAGCTCATTTTACAGATGAGGAAACTGAGGCAAACAGGGTTAAGCAACCTGCCCAAGGTCACACAACTAGTAAGTGTCTGAGGCCAGATTTGACCTCAGGAAGATAAGTGTTCCTGACTTCAGGCTTTGCATTCTATCCACTGCACCACCTAACTTCCCCTAATTAGACCTAAAAATGACATGAAATTCTAAAAATATAAGGTTTAATTCCATTTCAGCATAAAAATAAACCTGTACAATGTAATGTTGGTTTAAGGAAGTTTTTAGCATGGGTGAGAAATATGATTATAGACTCATAAGCTCATAGATTTAGGATTGATAGAAACCTTAGAGCTCATCTTATCCCTCCAATTCCCCATCTTACAAATGAAGAAACTTCATTCTCTGAAAGGTCAAGTGACAAGTGAAATCAAACAAATAGCAATAAAACCTCAAAACTCCAACAAGGATAGGAATTCATATTATAGGGGAGGAGCACTCTTGTAGAATGGAGAAAATTCCTAAATCCTACAAATAGTAGGAAGCCACTTTACACCCCACCCCCACCCCATCTCATACACACACACACACACACACACACACACACACACACACACATACACACACACAACTTCTTGAGGGGATGATATTTACATGTTGAGACAGACTTTTAGGTATGGCAGTTTGTAAAGTGTAAGGCACAACGCTGTTCTCATCTCCCTCTACAGTCACTCTTGGTAACCTCATCATTTCCCATGAGTTTAACTACATCTCTAAATAGATGATTAACTAATCTATGTATTAGTCCCAGTCTCTCCCGTGAGTTTCAGTCCTGCATCACCAATTGCCTATTCAGCAGCTTAAATTATCTGTCCTGGAGACATCCTAAACTGCCATGTCCAAAACTGAACTCATTATCTCCACCCACCCAAACTCACCTTCTTCCAGACTGACCTATTTCTGTTGAAGTCAACACAATCCTTCCAGCAGCCCCAGTTCATAATCTCTGCATTATCCTTGATTGTTTACTCTCCCTCACCTCATATTGTTATTTCTACCTTCATAGTATCTCTTAAATCTACCCCCTTCTCTACTCACACAGTTACCACCTTAGGTCAGCCTCTTATCACTGTGCTTCAGTTATTCCAACAGGCTCCTAACTAGTCTCCCTGACTGGTCTTTCTCACCACTCTAGTCCACCCTACACAATGATGCCAAAGTAATTTTCCTTAAGCACGGATCTGATCGTGGGACTCCCTTTCTCAACCAAGGAAAGTGGCTTCCTATTGCCTCTAGGATCAGATCTGAAATCCTCTGTTTAGCTTTTAAAACTCTTCACAACCTGGGCCAGATCTATCTTTCCAGTCTCATGATATATTATTCTCCCTCCTACCCCATATTATCTAACCAAATCGACCTTTGCTCTGCTTGCATGATGCTCCATAACCCACCTCTTTGTCTTTGTACTGCTTATCCCATATGCCTGAAATTTACTTCATCCTTCACAGAATCACTCTTTCTTTAAAACGCAACTCAAGTACCTTCCTCTGCATGGAGTATCATCTGATCTTCCTTATGGCTAATGCCCTCCCTCCCAAACTACCTTATCTTTAACTACTTTTTTTATTTATTTGTATTTGTTAACTTTATATCATATCAATTTTTATGTATCTATATTCACTTTATATTTTACATATTTATATTACCTATATATTTTCATGTGTACGTGTTTTCTTCCCCATTAGAATATAAGCTCAGTGGGAGTAGGGATTGGGTCGTTCTTTATACTTATATACTCCAACCTAGCACAGTGCTTGACATATAGTAAGTATTTAACATATCCTTGATTTACTAGTCCCAACATTATGCTTGTTTCTCCACTCAAGTCCTCCTCTGATGTTTCATCATGGCATGGAGGTGACCCTCATCCTTAAAGGCTATGTCAGTGGAATGTAAGGTCAGTCATGTTACATCCAAGCTGGAAATATTTTAAGTATGTATCTGCCCACGTATTGCGTGTCTGTCACCCGAAGCATAAAATAACCAACCTAGCTACATCCACAAAAGATAATCACCAGGTTTCTAAAAGAAGACTAAATTCTTCCACCATGACACCTCTTGATTACTGTCTAAAAAGTTTCCTTAATTTTTTCAGTTAACAAGTACTTATTTTCTGTCTTTTTTCTTTTATTTTTTTCCTCTTTTTTTCTTCCCTTCCTGCCCTGCCCTAGAGATGGCTACCATTAGATACAAATAGGTATATGTGTGTGTGAGTGTGTGTGTATGTGTATATGTATGTATGTATGTGTGTAGGTATGTATATGTATATGTATAT
Source organism: Vombatus ursinus (assembly GCF_900497805.2). Classification (NCBI taxonomy): domain Eukaryota; kingdom Metazoa; phylum Chordata; class Mammalia; order Diprotodontia; family Vombatidae; genus Vombatus; species Vombatus ursinus. Next base: position 18,642,978 of record NW_020954652.1, read on the forward strand.
ATGCAAAATCATTTTATACATACCGCTATTAGTTCTTTCCTGGATACAAGCGGCATCTTTCTTCATATGTCCTTTATAGTTAATTAGGGCATTTATAAGCCAAAATGATTTATTAGATCAAAGTTGTTCTTAAAACAATATTGTTGTTACTGTATACAGCATTCTCTTGGTTCTGCTCATTTCACTCTTCATTATTTTGTGCAAGTCTTTCCATGTTTTTCTAAGATCATTGAGCTCATTTTTTAAGAGCAAAGAGTAGGTTTCTTATGAAAGAGAGGAGAGGAAATGAGAGTTAAAGGTGAAGTAGAAGGATAGGAAGACATATTTAAACTGTGAGATTTTAAAGTTCCAATTCTTGCCAATAACTTGTGTTTCTTGTGCTTCAACTCCACGTCTACATATCTGATTCATCCATAGAATCTCTGTTATTGACAATTTTGATTTCTTGGTTCCTTCCATTTCTCCATTTTAATCAATTATAATCGACGTTGGCTCTGAGAGACTGTCATCCGCCTCAAATTTTCATTCAGTTGTTTTAAGCCTTCAAGTTTTGCCGGTATCTTGGAGAGTTCTCTGCTAGAGTGATCAGGATGATCATTGTCCCATACCAAATGTCCACCTATGTAAAACAACAAAGACCCCCAAGCAAAGAGAATGAGCATAATCCAACACCAGGGGCTAGTCCCTGGCCTCATTTTCAGGTTTTCAACTCTCTCCCTTTGCATCTAGAGCTCAAAGAGCTGCAAACAACATGGTGCCTTGGACTGTAGCACAAAGGTGGGTTGGTTGACATTTTTTTTGTATTTCAGCACATGATGCTTCAAATAAGTTAGTATTAATTGGGGGTCCTGGAGTAATTTCTTTCAGAAGTCCTTCTGGTGTTGTTAAGTAGGAAGCTTTCATGTAGAGTCCTTGGATTTTACATTCTCAGCAGACCATAGACAGGTTGCTACTTTCAGAATAAACTCTACAAAAGTACAGACTGGTGAAGCAGGGGCTATTGAGGCTTAGAGGCACTGGGACCCCAAAGTATAAAGAGCAAGAGTATGTATGTATGTATGTATATATGTGTGTATGTATGTATATGTGTATATATATATATGTATATGTATATGTATATATATGTAAAATCGTTTTATACATACCGCTATTAGTTCTTCGGGCCCTGCCCAAATGAATTAGACCCAAGCCTTGTTTCAGCCAAAGACAAGGTTTATTAGAATACTGATCCAGGGTGGGCGAGATTTTAAAAACCCGTCATATTGACCAGACTCTTAAGGAAACTAAGTATTTGTATTGCTAATGCAAGTGGGCCAGATTTGTAATGAGTCAAGCTCATTATTTCTTATAGCACATCACAATCATATATCACAACTTGTTGAGCCATTCCCCAATTTCTCTTTTTCCCACTATCATCCTCCCTCACATATTTATGCTGAGGGGAAAAGAAGAGAATTCTTGTAACAAATACTCATAATCAAGCAAATAAATTCCTATATTTTCAGGTCCAAAAATCTATGCCTTGTTTTACATTTTTAGTGAACATCTGTTCTGTTAGGAAGTGGGTAGCATTCTCCATGATGGCTCCTCTGGAATCGTGGTTGACCATTGTGATGATCAGCTGTCTACTAAGTTGTAAAGGAGCTATGACCAGCATCAGCAGAGGGAGTGTCTTTTACCAGCAAAATCACAAATTCTTGAAGTAGGGAAGCATCAGCATTACACCTTGACTTTTTGTTATTGCTTTTGGAAACTTCCCGCCTATTGGGAATAAACAATTTCATTCTGGAAGCCCTTCTCCCACCCCAACAGCAAATCACACAAGACCAAGAAGAATGAGAGGTACGATTAAGAAAATACTGCGCACAAGAGATTTTGAGAAATGTACATGCAGCCTTTAAACTGTGGCAGCTTAATCTATTAATATCCCCTCGCCTTACATAGGGCTTCTATTCAGCTGCAGGGAGCTGTGACACAGAAATAATAAGTTCCGCAAAGCAAGCACCTAGTTTAAGGAGGGCTTCAGCTTGGTTGGCTTATTCCCTGAATTACAGAGGTTTCCTGGTGCCTTCAGCTTCCTAATATTTCTGTCACCGGTACAAGCACAACACATTCACTATCATGGAAATGATAAAAATGACTTAAAGTGACTGCTGTGCAACCCATAGTGCTCAACATCTAATCTAGGGGAATTTAGAACCCATAGAGGGTTCATTCATCTCTCATCTTTCTTTACTTTTTTTTTTTTTTTTCGGTCTGGAGCTGTGGTTTCATTGGTGTGGGGAACTCCCAGTGTGGAAACTCTCTCCACTGATGCTGGCTGTCTACTTCTACCTTCTTAGAGAATTGCTTAGGGCACTGAGAAGTTAAGTAGCAATAACTAGCATTGGTTTGTAGACTAATAGAGGTGTTGTGAGGATCAAATGAGATAATGTATATGAATGCTTATATTAATGTAAAATACATAGGTATTAACATTATGATTTGTATTTAAAAGACAGGTGAGTGAAACTGAAAAATCTCTGCACAGACAACATTAATGGCATTAATGCATCTAGGATAAAAAGGGAAGTGGTCAAATGACCAGGGGAAGGGGGAGAAGGGGGAAACTTTATATCATATTTCTCTGATAAGGGCTTGGTATCCAAGATACAGAAACTATTAATATATAAGAATAATAGCCATTTCCCCAATAGACAAATTGTCAAAATATATGAACACACATTTCTCAAAAGAAGAATTTCAATGCATTCACAACCACATGAAGAAATACGTCAAAGCATTAATAATAAGAGAAATGCAATTCAAAACAAACCTGAGGTTTTACCACATATCCTGCAAATTGGTAAAAAAAAAAAATTATTTTAAAAAAGGTAACAGTCAGTGTGAAAGGGGTTGTGCAAAGCTAGGCACACTAATTCACTATTGGTAGAGTTGGTTGAACCATAGACTAAATTACTGGGCTTATACTCTAACAAGTCATCGATAGGGTACGGGGCAGGGAAGTCCTCCATATACTCCAATATATTTATAGCAGCACTTTTTGTGATAGCTAAAAATTGGAAACAAAGTAGATGCCCATCAATTGGGCAATGGCTAAACAAATTGTGTTCCATGAATATAATGGAATATTACTGTATTATGTGAAATAATGTGTGTGTAATGAATACAGAGAAGCATGGAAAGTCTACATGAACTGATGCAGAGTGTGGTAAGCAGAGCAAAGAAAACAATGTACACAGTAACAACAGCAATATAAATGGAAAGATCAATGAATGACATATCAAAAAATCAAAAATAAATGTAACAAATTTATATGGATCAAGTGGGACTTGAACAGAGAGCTATGAGAAGACATCTCCAAACTACCCTTCGTAGAGGGAGGAGGTTCATAGTTGTTACACACTGTACATGTTTTCAGACTTTATCAATCAGTTGTGCTGACTGATTTTTTCTCTCTAAAAATAATATTATTTGTCTTAAAAGATGACTCTCAAGGAAGGGGAGGAACACATGGGAAACTATGGTGATAAAAGAAATAGAAAGCATCAATAAAATTTGTGAAATAAAAATAAAGCACACAGAGAGAAAAATAATAATAACAAAAATAAAAGACAAGAAAGTATAACATGTGTTATAGCTCCATTTCTCTCTCTTTTCCTTACCTGAAGTCAGCCTAGCTGTTGGCTCTCTGCTTATAATACATACAATGGCAACTGCTCTAAGAAGGTTTGCAAAGCCTTTTATATGTGTGTGTGTGTGTATGCATGTATGTATGTATAATCTCAATTGATCCTCTCAACAATTCTGGAAGTAGGGGCTATTATTATTCCATCTTTACAGCAAAGAAAACTAGGGCAGACAGAGTTTCAGACACTTGCCCAAGCTCATACAGCTATAAATGTCAGAGTCAGGACTCAAACTCAGGTCTTGCTGACTCCAAACCCAGCACCCTGATCTACTATGCCACCTGGTTTTGCCCAAGGTCTCACAGTCAGTAATTGTCAGAAGTAAGATTTGAACTCAACTCTTCCTGGTTCCAAGGTTTGGTCCTCTGTTCATTATACTGTATTGCTTCTTTGATATCTATCTACCTTCAGGGATGAAATTTGTGGACTATAGGATTCTGTTCTTTTAACATTCATGTTAAATTCCCCCTCCCACCTTTATTATTCATTTTGTATTCCTTCTCTGGCCTTAATATTCATGTCACTTCCCTACCAACCCTCTAAAATGTAAGCTCCTGGAGGGTAATAATAATAATAGTAAAAGCTAGTATTTATGTAATGCCTACCATGTGCCAAACCCTGTGCTAAGTGCTTTATGAATAATATCTCATTTGACCCTCACAACAACCCTGGAATGCAGTCTAGTAATAGCCTCCCTTTTAGAGTTGAGGAAACTGAAACAATAGTGGTTAAATGACTTGTCCAAGGTCTTGCAGCTTTTAAGTGTCTGAGGCTGGATTTGAACTCAGAAATTCCTGACTTTAGGACCAATACTGTATCCACTATGGCACCTCACTGCCTCTCAGTAGTGGTGGTGATAGTTTCTCTCTCTCTCTCTCTCTCTCTCTCTCTCTCTGTCTCTCTCTGTCTCTCTCTCCCCCCCCCCCCCCCACACACACACCATGAGTATACGTACATGATCACCAGTGACAGACATCCTCTCTCAGGAATTTAGGCTGAGAAGTGATTACCAGCATCAATCCATAGTTAGCATTTCCATTCTCTTTGAACCTATGGTATCATAATACTCATCCTCTTTTCCCCTCATGTACTGTCATGTTTCCGTGAATGTCATCTTTTCTTGGAATTCAGTATTAAATAGAGGCAGTGGGTTTATCACCATTCCAGTCTCACTGGGCATCACTTACGCCACATGGGTTTTGTTAAAATGTCCATTTTTAAAAGAGGAAAGAAACTCCATAAGGGCGTACCTGAGTCTCAGAATTGTGGCTTCCTTCATATTTCCTATTTGGGGTATTTTTTTCACTCTGCTTTTTTGCTCTGTCATTCAAGTCTCTCACTAGCTGACTGCTGCATTTTCACTAGATAGCACAGACTAATTTCTGTGGGATGGATGCCAATTGCCCTGTAGGTATGTACTTCTCATTGGCTTATCTTTGCTCATTATTCTATTCTTAATATCATTATGTAGGAAAAAGCTGAAGATTACTAAATAACAAGGCTTTCCAACATGTTGCTGTGTTTAAACATGAGATAAGTTAACAAGAGGATAGCGGACTGGAAGCATTTGCATTTCATTTCCATTCTATACAGACAGCTAATACTTGACTCTGAGGAGTGAAATGATTTGGTTTATTCTCAGGAGTTTGGGTGAGCACAAAACGTAATAAAGCCAAGCCACAAAGCAGTCAGGCTTATCAAACCCCAACAACCTCCCAAAATAACCACCTAAGCAGAGAGCCAGGCAGGCAGATTTCCCCAACCCTCCAAGTTGTCAGAGAGTCGAAATAATGAGATTACCACAAATGTAACAAAAATCCACATTGGAAAAGAATTAGATTATGGCAATGTCCTACTGAGACAAGTTCTCCATTAAAGAAAATCATTTTATGTCACTTTCATGAAGGGCTCTAGCATCATAAATCACTTTTAATACAGTCTCATTTGATATTCATAAGCATCCTATGAGGTAGGTGATTTAAGTAAGATTGTACCCATTTCACAAATAAGAAAGTTGAGTCTCAAGGAGCTCAAATGTCTTGCCTAAAGATACACAGCTACTAAATGACAGAGCTGGAGCTTGAACCCAGAATGATGTTAGTTTTGGAAGAAAGCCTAGTGCTGGTTGACAGAGTCTTCATTTTGCAGAATAAAAGTCATGAAATGCTTCAGCCAGTAGATGAATTTGGGCTCAACATAATAGATAGTTGATTGCTTCTTTCCAATCATCTGATAAAAATGCTTTCACATCATGAACTCTATCCAGAGTTGGCCAGGTCTTGATTACATTCAGCACTGTAATTTTTTTTTCTTTTTTAAGTTTAGAAATGTTTGCCTTGTGGGAGTTTTGACACATGGTAACTTTGGGCAGCTAGGAGGCTCAGTGGACAGAGTGTCAGCCTCTTCCTGAGTTCAAATCTGTTATCACCTGTGTTGCCCTGGGCAAGTCACCCTATTTGCCTCAGTTTCCCCATTTGTAAAATGAGCTGGAGAAGGAAATGGCAAACCACTCCAGTCTCTTTGCCAAGAAAATTCCAAAAGGGGTCATGAAGAGTCAGACACAACTAATTGACTAAACAATAATGATAACTTTGGACAACTTTCCCAGGCTTTACTTACTCTTAATATATGGTATTCGGAGAAATGGCATGATGGAGAGAGAATTGGCCTCAGAAAGACCAAGTCTTGCCTCAACATAGTAGCTGTGTGACCCTGGACATTGGCTTGATATGCTCACTGGCTGTGTGACCCTGTGCAAGTCATTTTCCTCATCTAAAAATGAATAGAAAAATATTCATGCTACCTTCCTCACAAGGTTGTTGTAAAGATCAAATGAGATGATATATTTAGATGCTTTTGTTAATCATAAATCTGGGAGCTATTATAGTCTTCTAATGGTTCCAACCATTTCTTTTCAGCAACTCCTAACCCACCACTTCTATAAAGTGTAAAAACACACTTAATTTGAACTGCATACCTTTCATGTTTTTATTGCATTGTAGTGATTTGTCCATTTTTAAATGGTGTTGGTGTATTCTGAAAACAACAAAGGAACCTTGTTGGAGTTATTATTCTTTGATTATTTCAAGGATACATTTCATGCAAAAAGCACCGTTTTGAAGTATTATTATTTGCTCTTTCTATCATAATGGAAGTGGCCTGCATCGTGGATTGAATGTTGGTCTTAAAGAAAGGAAGATCTGGGTTTAGATCCCACCCTTAGCACTTACTACCTGTGGGACCACAAGCATAGAGCCTGAGGCTCCCTGAGCCTCCGGCATCTAAGATTATGAGCTACAGACAGGTTACCATCTGTATTCACCGAGAAAGTTCTCACACTGACAAAAATCACAGGTCCTTAATATAGCACTGTATTGAAGCAAAACTGAAGGAATTCTTAGCAGATGGTGAAAGATTAAACAATGAAATCGAGATAACCATAGAGTGAGTCAGCTGCTGATTGATATTATAATAAAAATCATTTTTCTTCAGGGTCAATTATAACCCATATTAATTATTGGTGGGGTGGGAGGAGCTTGCATATCTCAATTTTCATAGAATGTTCCAGTAACAAATACATTTTTACCCTTAAGACTAGGCAATCTCGGGGCAACTAGGTGGCACAGTGGATAGAACACTAGCCCTGGAGTCAGGAGGACCTCAGTTCAAATTTGGCCTCAGACACTTACTAGATGTGTGACCCTAGGCAAGTCACTTAACCCTAATTGCCTCAAAAAGAAAAAAAAGACTAGACAATCTCATTCTGGAGCAAGAAGATAGAGAACCACAAACACTCAGCCTTCTGGTGACATGAGGCCCACGACACTTGGGAGTTGGGCCTAAAACCAATTAAAATACAATTGGGAAATCTTACAAAACAAATAATCAATCAATATTTACTCAGCACCTATGTATGTTCCAGGCACTATGCTAAAAATAGGAATTATAATAAATTATACATAATATTAATATGTGGTGTTTCTAAGTCAATTATGTTCTATTTAGTGGCCCCCTTTTTGACACTTCAATATATAAGATTGCTCAGAATAACCTGAACAATATAATAAGGTTAGAGAGAGGTGAATCATCTACTCATGGAGCATACAGACATGCCTATTTGTAGACTCATTCAGGGCTCACTGTGGATGGGTGATTAAGTCTTGGAAACTGGGAGTGGCCTGGCTTTCTAGAGAGAAAAGGAAGATTTCTTTTGGGGAGAAAATAATCAACCATGTAGACCTAAATTTGGAAAATTTTCAAGTTGTTCAGTAGTGTCCGACTCTTTGTGACCCATTTGGGGTTTTCTTGGCAAAAATACTGGAGTGGTTTGCAATTTCCTTCTTCAGCTCATTTTATAGATGAGGAAATTGAGACAAACAGGATTAAATGACTTGCCCAGGGTCACACAGCTAGTAAGTATATAAGACAAGAGATGAACTCAGGAAGATGAAAGCCCCGCACTCTATCTATTTCACCATCTAGTTGCCCTCTCAAGACTATCAAGAGATGGACCCATAATAAGGAGAACAGTACCTGGATTTCACCCTCTGCTACTATAGTTAGTTGTTCAGGAAGTGTAGGTTCAACAGGAAATGGTGTTGACCCTCTAGTAGTTTCAAATGTTTCCTTTCCAAGGGAATTCCAAGCCCGTTTGTTGTTCATCATTCACTTTCAGTGAGAACCAATGACATCAGGAGGGTGATGTCTTGATTTGCAAGTGAATTGGATTCAAGTGAGGCAAAGCTCTGCAATGTCATCAGCCTCACTTTCTCCTCCAGAGTCATTGGAGTCCAGTGGCGAGACATGGGTCTGGATGACTGGTGATGGTCCCTAGAAGTAGTCTCAAAGGCTGGGGGGGCCTGCAGAAATCTGTATAAGAGAGGTGAGAAGAAACATAGATTCTTCATGTGCTACTATGAGGCCTCTTTGTTATATACATTTCCTGCAGACTTTTAAAAATATATTTTAGTAACTATTTCAATATAATTGGATTCTTTTATAATCCTATATATTTTATTTTATGCATTTAGAAATATTATTCTGACAAAGGGTCCAGGGGTTTCATCAGAATTCCAAAGGGACACAAAGATTAAGAACTGCTACTCTTTCGAATGAGGACATCAGTGGAAATGTGAACTTGACCATACAAAAAACTGTCAGGGGATGAGAGCAGTTGAACCCCAGAGGTTGGCATGTAAATAGCATGTGGATAACCTTGGCAAGACCAGCTGACCTAGACCTGGCAGCCGACCTAAATTTTCTTGACTAAAGGGAGACATGGGTATTAAGATTTTGGCTTTTAGAGGCGCTCATTCATTGAAAGATGGTGAAGACCTCGGAGTGGTTTTTCTTTATTCTTTTGTTGCATCTTTTGTGCAATAAATTTGCCTCATATGCTGTGGCCTCTGATACAAGATCATGGGGTCACAGAGCTGGAACTGAAAAGGACTTCAGGTCGAACAGCAAGTATCTATAAAGCAATATGGGCCAATCAAGAGAAAACCTAGATTAGTAGATAGAGAGCTGTCCTTGAAGTAAAAAAGACATAGGTTCTGACTGTGTGATCCTGGGCAAGTGCTCTAGGCAACTTTCTAAGGCTATAAGTTACAGAGGAGGTGCCAACTTGCATTAAGAGAGAGACTTTCCTTAGTAGGAAGCTCCTTGTGCCAATGTCTTTATGTCTCTGTGCTATGCACTATGCTAAGCAATGCATTTATATCAAAAGGAAAGAAAAAACACAAAAGCAGTCTCTGTCTTGAAGCACTTTATATCCAATCCAACACTTTCATTTTGCAGATAAGGAAACGGAGTCAAATACGCTTACTAGGGTGTAGCCAGGCCCTGGCTGTCTGGTACTGATATTGCCCCCAGGATTCTAGATTAGGGCTTTTCTCAGTCAATAAACAAAAAAAATCTCTTCCAAAGTTGACCCAGACATTTATCAAATTCTTGGCCATGCCTTTCTGTTTTAATTAGAAAAGGTAGGAATATGAATTTTGCTAGTGCACAGTACCTACCTTCACCCAGGGGCAATGATCTTGAATATCTTTCTGGCATTTCTAGTTTCATGTCTAGACTGAAAATCGGATATAGCTAAAAAGAAACAGGGAAATTTAACTTCAGTAGTTTGCTGCTGAGGCAGCAGGAGCTGCCCTGGTCATCTCCATCCGATGGAAATCTTATTTGTACCTTCAGAATGAAGACGCTCCTCTTTATCACATTTCTGTCCCTGTCTGTGCAGGTACTCAGGAGAAGGTACTGATTAAGAGCCTGGAAATAGGGCTCCTTTGCCCCTAAATGGATTAAGTCTAAATGATTTTACCCTGCTATCAAGGACAAGAAGTCTGGTCACTGAATATTTCTCCTTGCCATCTCTAAACTCTTATTTCTTTGCTTTCCTCAAAACTAGTTAGGAACAGTTTCTCTCGTGTTCATCGGCCTCCTCTTTCAGAAATTTACGAAGCATTCCCTCTCCCTGTGACCATTTTTTTTTCTTTCTCATCCCTCACTCCGAAGGCTTGTGGACACTTTGTTGCATTATAAACTACCTACTAAATATGCCATAGTCATGTTAAATGTAATTAAAGAAATTTCTTGATGTATGGAACAGACACACTCCTGGAAAAATAAATGCCTGCAAAGCAAATCTTGGAGTATTGGATTCTTTTTTCCAAGGAAATTTCAATTATCAAATTAGATTTGCAATTGTACATCAAAATTTGGAACCCTTCTGCATACCCCACCCTTAATATAAGAAGATGTACGTTTAAGAATGAAGCAAACGTAAATGATGTAAAAATTAAATACATCATTTTTTAAAATTTTAATAATAAGGAATCCTCTTGAGAACTGCATAGAAAAATGAACCTCAAACTGGTTTGTTTAAAGTGCCTACCACTATCCAGAAGTAGCAGGAGCAACTGGCTTTTGAACCACTTCCAGATTTCTTCTGAAGTACTGTTTGGAGTTCCACCTTCATCTGAAAACAGCCTGGCCAGCACTTTCTCCTTGAGTCATGTGATAAGCATCTTGGCAAGGCCTTGCTTCTCAAAAGTGTTCCTCCAATTCAATCTGGGGTGGTGAAAGACCTCGGAGAGCTTTTCACTTGGAAACATTTTACTTATGTAATTGGGCGTGCTATTATAAGGAAAAGCCTGACTAAGAAACAGGCGACCTCATAACTCATTGCAAAGTCAGGACCCATGCAGTCTAAGGTAAATGTGCTTAGGATGCCACTCTCTGCTTATCTCTCTCTCTCTCTCTCTCTCTCTCCTCTCTCTCTCTCTCTCTCTCTCTCTCTCTCTCTCTCTTTCTCTCTCTCTCTCTCTCTCCCCCCCTCTCTCTCTCTCCCTCTCTCTCTCTCTCTCTGTCTCTTTCTCTCCCCACCCCAACCCCACCCCCATGGTCTTTCATGTTTGCTTTCCAAAAGCATTGCTTAATACATTTTTTTTTACTTTCTCAATTATTTGTGAGGGATTTTTGCAAGGTTGCGGTGTTACATGGCTTTGAGTATTTTCCATTTCTTAGGCTTTTCAAACTTCACTTCCAACATTAGGGCTATTCATTTACATCTTTAAACTCTCTCTTTCAGGATAGGTGGGTGTTGTCCCTGTTGAATCTGTGGGATTAGTGAACTCAGAAAATGAACACCACAGGGCTTTTCCAAAAGCATTTATCTTAACAGGTGTGCATGACTTAAGAACACATGATACCAGATATGCTTGTTTAAAATGCCAAATGCTGGGCCAGGTGGTAGCAATATAAATTTAAAAAAAAAAAGATCCTGCCTTCAAGGAGCTTACATTCTACCAGGGAATACAACATGTACATTTATAATGGGAAAGGACCTTAGGGCACATTATCCAACTCCCTCATTTTTCAGAGGAAGAAACTAAGGCTGAAAGGATCAATGTTTGCATATTGATCACACAGATAGTAAGACTCAGAGGTGAGATTAGATAGGTAGATAGATACATGATAGATAGATAGATGACAGACTGGCAAACAAAGTCTGCACCAGGGCAAAGGCCTTTATGGGAAGAGGCCATTGCTGCTCAGTTGTATCCAACTCTTTTTTACCCTGTGGATCATACTGTCAATGGGGTTTTCTTAGCAAAGATACTGAAATGGTTTGCCATTTCCTTCTTCAGTGGACTAAGTCAAACCGAGATTGAACAGACTTGCCCAAGGTCACACAGCTATTAAGTGTCTAAGGTTGGATTTGAACTCAGGTCTTTGACTCCAAGCCCAGCACTCTATTCACTGAGACATCTAGTCGCTATAACTACTCTTCACCTAGCCACCAACATTCCTGGAAGGTGGTATCTTTGAACTTTTTCATTAATTTATTTTGCCCCTCTCAAGGACATGACAACATCTCAGGCACAGATGATCTCTCTAAAACAACTCATTTCCTCCTTTGCTCTGAAGTTTCCATGATCAACACAATTGCTTCTCAGTTCATCCAGGAGGTCTTGTCTGTTCCTATGGGTTGCCTTCCTACCTCATCTCAATCTATGGACCCCAACTAATCTCCTGCTTTAATTAGTGCTATTTACTATATTACAAATCAAGGTATACCTCTACACTGGTGGAACAGATTAGAAAAATAAAAACAATAATTAGCATTATCTAGTGCCTACTATGTGCAAGGCACCATACTTAGTGCTTGCAAATATTATCTCACTTGATCCTTGCAAACAATTCTGGGAGGAAGGTGCTACTACTATCCCATTTTACAGTTGAAGAAACTGAAACAATCAGAGATTAAGTGACTAGCCCAGGATCACACAGCTAATAAGTGTCAGAGGCCAGATTTGAAATCAACTCTTCCTGACTCTAAGACCAGCACTCTATCCACTATATCACCTATCTCCTTTTTCACCATAATAATAACTGGCATTTATATAGCACTTTAAGATTTCAAAAAAGTGTTGCATATATTAAACTTATTTAATACTCATAATAACCCTGTGAGGTGGGTACTGTTATTATCTTCATGTTTCAGATGAGGAAAATGAGGCACAGAGAGTTTGAGTGACTTGTTCAGGGTCACACAGGTAGCAAGTATCTGAAGATGGATTTAAACTCAGGTCTTCCTATTCACTGTGCCATTTCACTGCCCCTGAAAAGTTATAACACTTATCATCATTATGGTATGAAAGGAAAGTAGACCAGAACTCCTTTTGATTAGGGTGAGAAAAGTCCTATTGACCTTTACAAGATGTATACAGTTAAGACCTTGCTGTCTACTCTGTGGCATCTAACTATGTCAACACAGACATCTAACAACGTTAGATGTTAAAGGCCATGGCATATTATAGAAAAAAAGCACTGGGCCCAAGGTCAAAAGACTTAGGTTCAAATCTTGCCTCTGAGACTTTCTATCTGTGCAACCTTGGACAAGTTGCTTGACCTCTCTGGGCCTCAGTTTGCTTATCTGTAAAAATGAGAGGCTTGGATTAGATGGTCTCTGAGGTCCCTTTCAGCCGTAGGTCTCTGATCCTAGGGTGATTGGATTCTTGTTCCCACAACAGAATTCTGCTACAATACCTTCCATTCACTTCACACTTTTCTTTGTAAATTAATGCTTTCACATTGCCTTCCATCCAGTCCCAAACACAGATAATAATAGCCATGATAGACAATTACCTGGAAGAAAAGGCACATAATTCAGGCCACCCTTCAAGAAGCCAAGATCATGTGAAAAAATGACTAATCTACACCGGACTCCAAGAGAATGGGCAAAAGCATATAACATGTAAGGTGACAGCCTGGTGTCTGTGGCTGTTTATCCAGAGCCTCCATTCTTCTTGCCCAGTAGGAAAGACCTTAGCTTAAAAAGGCAAGGTCTCCCGCTGCATCTGGGACCATCTCCAGTTGTCGTGATCTATATCTTGCCACTGGACCCCGAAGGCTCCAGAGGGGAAAGTGAGGCTGGTAACTTTGCACAGCCCTGCCCCACTTAAATCCAATTCATTGTCAAGTCATGGCATCACTTTCCTGATGTCACGGTCTTCTTCAAGAATGAAGAATAAACAACAACAGGCATTGGAAGACTAATAAATCAGACCCTTCTGGGGAAAACAGGGTAGTTCAGTGGCTGTCCCACCTATGACAGCTAGGTTACACAATGGATACAGTGCTGGGCTTAAAGGCAGGAAGACCTAAGTTCAAATCCTGACTCAAACTCCTACTCTCTGTGTGACCTTAAGAAAGCCATTTAACCGCTGTGGATGTCAGTTTCCTCATCTGTAAAAAGAAGAGGCTAGTCTAGATGACCTCTAGACTTTCACCTTTAAAACTATAATCCAATAATCTTATGAACTGTATCCCCATTACATATACAAACATTGAATAAACATTCATTGATTGATTGAATGCATTGAGCATTACTGCTGTGAGGACACCTGCAGCTCGCACTTCATCCTCCAGTTCTTTGGCCACTCTAGGGTTGATCAATGGGAAGAAATAGTTCATAAGACTAGAGCTAAAAGGGACCTTGGAAGTCAACTGTTATGGTCTCCTCGTTTTTACAGATAAGGAAACTGGAGCCTAGCAAGGTCAAGGTACCTACTCAAGATTACCAAGGAAATCAATGGCAATGAAGGCAAACAGGCTCAGATACCATGACTCCAAATTCAGTGTTCTTTATATAGGACTGTTTTGTCTTTCTTATCATAAGTATTGTCCAAGATTTTTATGTTCAAGGCACCTTCCAGTAGCCTTTGGACTGGAAGACCCATGGCCTGGAGAAACAAAAATAGAAACCTATGGGAATCCTCTATGTGTTTATCTTGAGGGGACAGCCTTCTAAGTAAAACTCACCACTACTTTTGGGGTCCCTGGAAGCCTCTTAAATCATTGGCAAAATCACACATGGGTTCAAATCCCGCTTCTGATGCTTACTGTGTGATCTTGCACAGTGTTCTCCTCTGTAAAAAGAGGGAGTTGGACCAGATGACCTCAAAGGTCCATTCCTGCTCTGTCTATGAACCTATGATCTTAAAATAACACCATGCAGGCAGGCCCCATTGAGCAATGGGCAAAGGGAACTCATTGGGAAGATCAGTAGGTCAGTCTCCAGAACCATCCTGCTGACTCTGGCTTCCTGAATCCTGCTCCCCTGCCCTGTAGGTTGGCATTCCTGGTTTTGACCCAGGGCTATTTATTCTTTTGGCAGCATAGCCCCAGCTGCCACCCTGACCCAATTGTCAATAGCTCTCCTCTTATAATCCTCTAGTTCTCCCGCCCCTTCTTTATCCCTGTGGCTTGGGTCTCCATGGCTACAGAAACAGCTTCCCTAGCCTGACTCTGTCCAGTCAACTATCTACCATTAACCCTTGCTTCCCAGGGAGCAGCCTGGGAACCCAAGTACTCAGTTTCCTTACTAGCTCTGCCTCCAACTTTGAGACTGGTCATTTAAATTTCCCCCATTTCATCCAGCCATCCCCCCAAAACAGATATTCTAAGACATGTCTAAATACTGTAATATCAAAGTGCTTCATACCTTTGTAACTCTGTAAGACTATTGGGTTTTTATACGAGATACTTGGATTTTAATAAGTGAAAATAACAAACCTTCTGTAAAGCATTTTGGAAATCTTGAAGCATTATATAAATGTAAATTATTATCATCATTTTTCAGAAAAAAAATTAGGAAAAGGGAATTTCACTCAAGGCTAAGTAAATTCTGTTATTTCACATAAGCTGAAATATAATAACTATTAATAATGTCTTGTGCTTGAATTGAAAACACATTGATACTTCAAGCTAGGAGTGCCTGCCCAAATGAGAGGATTAGGAGGTATGTAGCGGAAAAATCAATATTTGAAAATACTTTAGTTCTTTCGTATGGCCCTACATTTCTTCAATGTCTGGATATTGCATGCACCATTAAACAAGAGCATGGCTTATTTTGAATCATTCTTTCTTTGCTAAGATCTCACTAAATTTCAATCCAAATCTGATAAATTATTTACTTCCTATGTATGATGGTGCACGTTGATATGACTCATGCCACCGAGGTCATACTGGAAATGACATCATCTTTTGTTTGCTTCCCTTTGGGGAATCTCCCTTTAATAGGACTCTGGTGTCAATATGGTACAGTGGAAAGTATGGTGGATTTGATGTCAAGAGATTTGGGGTTAAATACCAGGTCTACCACCTACTACCTGTGTGACCTTGAGAAAATCACTTATATTCCCTGGTTACCTTGGTTTCCTCACCTATAAAAAGAGAAGGTCGGTCAAGATGTCCACTAAGCTCTCTTTCAGCTCCAGAGCTACATCCATATAACTGGCTAGGATGTGAATATCTTACCCGCTTCTGTAGCTCAGGATCAAGTGAAATACAGCACTCTGGAGAATTCAAGTAGTCCCTTTTCTGTTATAAATTAAGTCCTTCAAGGCACCAATTTACTATTTGTTGAAAAATTCTATCAGGGCATGAAATGTTAGTTATAAAAAGCAAGAGAGGTAGAGGGAGAAGGACAGGGAGAGGGAGAGGGAAAGGGAGAGAGAAAGAGAGAGACAGAGACAGAGACGGAGAGAGGAAAGTAAGTCAGATGGTAATGGGGTAGAATCAGTCAGTCAATATGAGGAGTTAACCAATACATCCTGGATTTGTCAGAGGACCAGGCTTTGAATTCCGGTTCTGCTATTTACAACTTGTGTGACCTTGGGCATGTCTTTTAAACTCATTAAATCTCAGTTTCTTCATCTGCAAAATTATGTGGGGCATAAGACCCACCAGCTTACATCACCTTGGAATGGCCCACATCTTGCAGATGAAGAAACTGAGATCACATGACCTCAGTTTTGAATGGTGTTCGTAAGTGTGAAATTTGTTTTATAAGCTCCTTAAGAGGAGGAATTATTTCATTTATGTCCTTGTGTACCTAGTGCCAAGTCCTAGCTGCCTGCAAATGTTGCTAGAACCTTCCATATTTTTATCATTGTGGCCCCCCAAAACAATTTCTTAAGGGAGAAGTTCCAACTGTCATTGTCTTATCTTCTTCTTCTTCTTCTTCTTCTTCTTCTTCTTCTTAATATTATTATTATTATTATTCTCCTTCTCTTCCCTCTCCTCCTCCTCTTCCTCCTCTTCTCTTCTCCTTCTCTTTCTTCTTCTTCATGTGTTTTTTAAACAACCCCACAGAAGGGAACAAGGTAGGAGAGTTTTTAGGCCCCAACTATTTCCCATCCCCTTGGGCCAAGAAGGCACCTTACAAGCCATCAAAGCTACACCCTCACAACAAATACTAGGAAACTGAGAGAACAGCATTCTGGAGTCCTTGAAAGCCTATGGAACTCATTTGGTAGATCTGAGAGCTAGGGTAGCAGACTGCTCAGAATCCCATTTTTATAGCAATGCCCCTTCTAAAACTTAGGATCTTGGATCTAGAAATAGAAAGGACTTCAGACATGATCTAGTCCATCCCCCTCATTTTACAGACGAGGAAAATGAGACCCAGAGAAATAAAGGGATGTCCAGTGTCATGGCAACACAGATCTAGAACTGGAAGAAGATACCTGAGAGGTCATGATCTAGTCTAACCCTCTCACTTACTACTGAGGAAACTGAGTCACAGAGAAAAAGAAGTAACATGCCCAAGGTCACAGAAGTACTAAGTGGCAGAATCAAGACTTGAACCCAGGTCCAAACTCAGTTTTCTTTCCACTATCACCTTTGAGCCCTAATAATTTCAATGGTATTTGAAAGCAATCAATATTAGGATCACAAAGAGCTCCAAAGCTAAGCATTGGATCCATTTTAATGCTGTATTAGATAACTTACCATTGAAGTCATATGAACTAAAGTTAAGTCCATCTCTGGAGGTGGAATATGTATAAGTGTCAATTAACAATGTGAATCAGTGGTAGCAGAGGCCAAAGAGGCTCCACTGGACATGAGTCCCTGAAACTGTCTCTCTCAGAATGTGCTCATTGTCATGTTTTGTATGGATTGAACCAACACTCTCTTGCCCTTAATGTCTCAATGACTTGAGTCTACTGTGCCCTTAACCACATGTGGCTGGCCCTGGGCTCATAATCATCTATACTTGGCAAAGAATGTTATGAAAAATTGTTACTGAATTTCTAGCCAACTCGTGATGTAGAATGGTCTTTGAATGTGAATGTGAAGGGCAGATAGAAAAACTAGAG
>NW_020954652.1:18660844-18747757 GCF_900497805.2 Vombatus ursinus
GCCCAGAATTTCTTGGCAGTGGTTTTCAGGGCCTGGTTGTCAGGTTATATTGCTATAGCAATGTGCCTAGGATTTGAAAGGAGGGCTGGTGAGGGGTGCAGGTAGGGACAAGGACGTCTCTGGGAACAAATAGTGGATCTTCCAACCTTATTTCAACACTCAAACAATACACAGCTATTCTATGCATGCAATCCCTGCCTCCAATCTGATTATTACCAGTACTATCACTCCCTAAAACTGCCCTGGGGAAGGAAGGAAGGAAGGAAGGAGGGAGGGAGGGAGGGAGGGAAGGAAGGAAGGAAGGAAGGAAGGAGGGAGGGAGGGAGGGAAGGAAGGAAGGAAGGAAGGAAGGAAGGAAGGAAGGAAGGAAGGAAGGAAGGAAGGAAGGAAGGAAGGAAGAAGGAAGGAAGGGAAGAAAGGAAAGAAGGAAGGAAGGACTTATTGTTTACTGTGCTAAGTGCTTAGGATACCAATATAAAACAAACAAACAAAAAGACTTTC
This sequence comes from Vombatus ursinus, assembly GCF_900497805.2. Classification (NCBI taxonomy): domain Eukaryota; kingdom Metazoa; phylum Chordata; class Mammalia; order Diprotodontia; family Vombatidae; genus Vombatus; species Vombatus ursinus. Next base: position 18,661,346 of record NW_020954652.1, read on the forward strand.
CTTGCCCTCAAAGAGTTTACATTTTAATGGGACAATACACAAAAGAGACTTGAAAGGGGGTCTTGGGAGAGGAATGAAGATATCCAGCATGAGGGCATGGTTTTAAAGACAAGAAATTAGGGCAGATCTGGGAATGAGTGTTGGTCTTCCACAAAATGGAGGCTCCAGAAGTAATTCACTGATGGCAGAAGGGGTTTAGGCCTTGCAGAGGGATATTCCAGGGTGAGAAGGCTGATTGGATAGCTGCATGTTCCAGGGTAAGGAGGTCCTAGGCACTTAAGGAAATTCCAGAACTCTGAGACCCAGAAAAGTAAAGTGACTGACCTAAGGTCATACAGGTAATAAAAAGCTCAAAGCCATAATTTTAGTTCAGTTCATCTGATACTACAATCCATCACTGTTTCCACTATCCCATAGTGTCTACAAGGCTATGGTGCCTGGACTGCCTGTTCTTCTCCACAAAATGGAGGCCCCAAAAGGAACTCATCAACGGAAAAAGGCAAATATTGTAGAAAGATATTCCAGGGCAAGAAGGTCACAGGTATTATTGGATGTTCCAGGGTGAAGAAGCCCTAAGCACTGGGTAGGGAAGAGAAAGGAGGGAATGGATAATAGACATAGTTCAGTTGTTTCAATTGTGTCCAACTCTTCGTGACCCCATTTGGGGTTTTCTTGACAAAGGTACTGGAGTGGTTTGCCATTTCCTTCTCCAGCTCATTTTACAGATGAGGAAACTGAGGTAAACAATGTTAAGTGACTTGCCCAGGGTCATACAGCTAATGAGACTGGATTTGAACTCAGGTCTTCCTGACTCTAGGCCAGAAAGACACTCTAGCACAACCGATCTATCCCACAATACCACCTAAATTCTACCTTATGACGGCTTGAAACAAAATAAAAATATCAGGGTGGATTTAGTCCCACTTCCAAAAAAAAAGGGTATAATGGCATCATACCTCATCTTCCCTTTGATCTCTAAAAATATACTTACCTAACCCATTATTGCAGTGATATAAGGAACTTCCAGGAAAGAAGCTCTATCAGTGCCAATCAGTACCTGCTCTGCATCATCCTAGTCATAGAGAGCTGCCTAGGGCTCTATGAGGTTAAGTGATTGCCTTAGGGATGCCCATTCATGCCAACACACCTTGTAGTTGTGAAATTGATTTTTCAAACCCAAGAGTGAAATATTATATTTGCCCTGATTAACTCCATCATATTTGATTTAACCCAATGTTCTACCAGGGATTCTTAAATGGAATTTGGTATTTTTTAATGTTATAACAACCATATTTCTTTCTTTTTTAGGCAATTGGATTAAGTGACTTGCCCAGGGTCACATAGCTAGTTAGTGGCTGAGACCAGATTTAAATTCAGGTCCTCCTGATTCCAGGGCCAGTGCTTTATCCACTATGCCACCTAGATACAACAATAACTATATTTCAATGTAATACATTTCCTTTGTAGTCCTATATATTTTATGTTATGGATTTAAAAACATTATTTTGAGAATTGGTCCATAAGCTTCACCAGACTGCAATTCAGATCCATCTCACACAAAAAAAGGTTAAGAATTTCTCTTTATGAATCTTGACTTTGTCATCCAATAGTTATGACTCTGATATTTCTGATGATAGGCTCATGGATTTAGAGGTGGAAAGGACTTAAAGATCATCTAGTCCAACTTGACTCACTCATTTCTACAGAAAAGGACACTGAGACCCAAAAGAGTAAAATGACTGACCTGAGGTCATACAAGTAATAAGAAGGTCAAAGCCAGAATTTTAATTCAGTTCCTCTGATACCAAAATCCATCACTATTTCCACTGTCCCACAGTACCTACATGCATACTGGTGATTCCACCAAGAATTATGTCACCAGTAAATTTAATAAGCATATCATCATTGCCTTTATCCAAGTCACTAATAAAAGTATACAGAACAGAGCCATGTATAGATCCCTGGAGCATTTGACTGGATGCCTCCTTTCAATGGTGTCTGACATGACACCACTAATGAATTCTTTGGAACTAGCCATCCAAATCATTCTGAATCTTAATTGTACTATGGGCCAGTCCAAACCTCTCCATCTGGTTCACTTGAATAACCTGAGACTCAATCTCTTAATACCCTATAAATATGTTTCCTCCACCATGGTCTTTCTCTGTATATTTGATCTGATTTGTTCTTCCCATTGTTTGTTTCTTCAGCAACAATTCTACTACCATTTTACTGCAAAAAAAATCAGTGTATTTCATGGAAATATCCTTGCACAAGACCTTTGAGACAGACACAAAGTCTATTGACTGAGAAGATAAATATTAATACTGAAAATATCTTGAATCTTAATTCTGCATGCTGAGAGAGGAAAGAAAATAGTTTACTGATGTCACACCTAAGCTCTCAATTCTTCCCAATACCCAGGGCACCTCTTAGTTCAGCAAAGGAACTCCAAGAGAAAAGAAATTCTCCCCAGAAGATGAAGAAAACTATACATAGTTATGGTTTCCTGTTCTCATCTACACAAGAAGTCAAATAATTAGAATAACAAAACATCATTGCATATCCCCACGTGTAGAAAGAAAAGTAGGAAAAGGAGAACTTTCTTACTTTTTAGCTATTCTATCTTGACTTTAGTTGATAAATGAGAGTAATTTGCACCACCTAGTCTTTGGCCTGCATCTTAGAGGTATACTCTGTTCTAATAACCACCAGCCCAGGGGCTCTCCCAGAATAGCTTTACTGCCATCCTATAACCTTGATCCTTCTTTCTTTTGCCCAAAAGATATCAAATATCTGATCCTGCTTTATCAACGTTATTTGTACTTGAATAGCCTATCATCACTTCAAATTCAACATATCTAAAACCAAGATTATTAGATTCTTCCAAAACATTTCCAATTTCAATATTTCCATCAGCGGCACCATCATTCTCCCAATTACCCAGGCTCAAAATCTCATACTCATCTTTAATGCAACTTTTCCTTAGTCCCCAACATGCAATCAGTCACTACACCCCATGTTTTTGTCCCACATGGCAGTATGATATAGTAGAGTATTGGACTTGAGGTCAGAAAGGCTTGGGTTCAAATACTACCTCAATTATTTACTAGTGATATGACCCTCTGAAAGTCACTGAAACTTTCTGAGTTTCTGTTTCCCCATCTGCAAATTGGAAATTATGGCAATATCTGTCTTTTGGGTAGAATCAAATATACTATCTACAAAGCATTCTGCATACTCTAAAGTATAGTATCATAGTAGCTATGATTGCCATTACCATAGTTATCATCTCATTCTTCTCATCCTTTTCAATTGGGTTCAGATGGGAATGGTCCAGTGACAAGTAACTTTCCTGCCACTAGCAAAGAACATTAAATATAAATTAATAGTAGTAGGATAACATCTTTTCTTGAGATCATCTCTATCTGAGGGGCAGCACAGTGTCCTGGTGAGGAAGCTGGCCTCAGAATCAGGAAGACCTGAGTGCAAGTGTGACACATAATTATCATGTGATCCTGGGCAAATCACTTTGCCTGTTGGTGCCCCAAGAAATGCTCTAAAATTATAATTTGCAGAGGAGGTACCAATTGATCATCCTTCACTGGGAATATTTTACATAGGTGAAATCACATACCCAACCAAAAAAATGTACTATTGCACAGTTGCTAAAATAACTGCTTTCTATTGAAAGCAAGCTTACTTATCCTCTACAAAAGAAATATCAAACTGTAGGTGGGCCATATGCAGCCTACAACAATCCCAGGTACAGCCCAGACCAGATCAAAATGTAATTGGAAGTATATACTGAAATAAAAATTCAATAGAATGCAGATAATATTAATATATAGTTTTATATAATTTATAGTTCTAAGTCACTATGTGACCTTTCCACTTGAGTTTGACAGGATTGCTCTTTAGGGCCACAAAAAACAATTGCCGTTACAACTTCAAGGAGACAGGACGGCAGGAATGATGTGTGCCTTATCCAATCCCACATAATTTCAATCTCTCCTACCAGGTCTCTGTATTTTGACAGCTTTTCATTATATGTAGCTTAGAAATTATGAATATTTGATATGCTCAGTGTACAGTTGCAAAAGTGAACATTAACACTGGTATTGCATGGGTGTTAATCGCCTTAAGTGAGTTTTTCCCATTCAGCTTTGATTTCATGATGCCAGTAAACCTTTTAATATCTTCAAACACAGCCTTCTCTTTGACATATTTGATGTATCTTATGTATCTTACTCAAAGAAGACAAAGAAATTTGCAGGATTTTCCTTTATTAACTGGTTCAATTTTATTTCTGGAATATTATTATCCTTGTTGTTACTGCTGTTTTCAGAAATGCATTGGGCTTGCAGTAAGAAGATTTAAGTTTGAGGCTTGGCTCCACCATATATCAGCTGTGTGACCTTGGGCAAATGGATTAACTTCTCTGAGTTTTTGTTTTCTCATCTTTAAATGAAAATAATAACACAGTATCTCATAGAGTTATTGTGAGCATCAACTGAAATAATACATGAAAATGCTATTAAAATATGAACTATTGTATTCAATAACTTACGTCTTTATCCTTCCTTTCAATATTCATTATAAGACCCTTACTCCTTCACTCCAGAAAAAAAATGTTTTCTAATTAGTCTATCTGCCTCTGGCCTCTTTCCCCATCCCACCCCCACCCCCCAGCAATCTATCCCACATACCATCAACAGAATAATCTCAGATTTCAACCTGTCTTTTCTCAGCTCAAAAACTTCTAGTAGCTATAGGATAAAATCCATACTCCTGTACCTTTCATTCAAGGCTCTCCACAGTTTATCTCCAATCGTCATGTTGGTTTTATCTCCCACTGATCCCAATACAAATCATAAGCAACACTAGAGCTCACCATCTGTTTTCTGTTGCTCTTACTACCTAACCAGTCCATCTCCTTTCATCATCATATACTTATTAGAAGATATGTTTTATAAAACTTTTTGTACCTAGGTTCATTTGAAATATGCTATAGTCTCCTTATGCCCACCATATTTTTTACATGGTCCTTTGGGTCATCTGCAACTTTGACTCTTCAAAGATTACAGTAATTTAGCCAAAATTCACAGCCATAGTACATCAACAGGAGAACATTTGAGTTTAAAAGATGGTTATTTCACACCAGAGAGCAGCTTGGGATCATTAAAAAAACATTGAAAAACAACAATGGAGGTTAAAAAGAGCCTGATTCTTTTTTCAACTGTACCATTCAAACTAGGTGTTCAATAATGGTCCAAAGAATGGTCTCCAGATGAGAAAAAGACAACTTTGTTTACTTTCTCAAATAGAATTTAATGGAAATGCTTAGTGAAAAATGAACAGAAAGCTCTTGATAAGAGAGCTCTTGTATATGTACTCTTACCTCTGGATCTTAAGATTATAGACTCAGCAATGCAGAATGGCAGAAATTCTCCCCTGATTTCACAGCCTTTTGTTACCTACAAGATAATGACAAAGAGAGACCTTGTGGTTCTCCATGAAAAAATGGCATTGCCACACAATAGTAACTTATATATGAGATGCTGGGCTTTATCTCAGGATTCTGATGAAGGAACACATTCTCTTATCTAGGAATAGGAAAAAAAATAATAAAGGTACCTAGAAGGTTTTCCTTCTTTGAACTAGCTCCCTTCTTCACTTCTGAGAAAGTGAAAGAATTTCTAGTGACTTTGAAGGTCCCCTTATCCAACTTCCCACTTACTTTGACTCTTAAATCGATCCATGAGCTTATCAACTGATGCACTACCTCCTCTACTTCAGGTCAAAACCCATCGATGCCTTCTTGTCCTGTGAATTGCTAGTACACATCCTTCTTTAAATCATCCAAAAACCATAAATTTAGTGATGGAAAAGAACTTAGGAACCATCAAGTGCAACCCCCTCATTGACAAATAAGGAAACTGAGGCTCTGAGAGGTTAAATGACTTGGTCAAAGTCGCTCAAGTAGGAGGTATCTGAACCCATGTCTTCCTCCCTCCAAATCCAGTGCACTAACAACTATGCCATGCCAATGCCCTAAAGGCTTTCCTCTTTGTCTTTTAAAATTTTAAGGATTCCAGTGCAGCAATTGAGTCATCCATCTGATAGGCCTCATTCTCAATATACGACCAGACTAGGTCTTTTTCTGCCTTTGATGAAGTTATTTTGGTGTGCAAGTCATCTTTAGTAATACGCTGCAGTCAATTTATGCCCACAGGGCATCTTCCATTGCACTCTGGGCCATCTGCAATTTTGATTTTTTTTCTTATATTGTGGTGTTTAAATAGAGTTAAAATGGAAAAAAAAAAAGTTGCCTGATCTTGCATGGCCATCTATTCTCATTGATGATTATAGAACCACCACATTTGAAGCCTAATAAATACCAAGGAGTTTGATGTGCTAAAGTGTAAATAACACAAGAACCTGAAGTTGGCCAAAGCAGGTTGTTTGGGTCATCTGCAACTTTGACTCTTCAAAGATTACAGTAATTTAGCCAAAATTCACAGCCATAGTACATCAACAGGAGAACATTTGTGTTTAAAAGATGATTATTTCATGCCAGAGAGCAGCTTGGGATCATTAAAAAAACATTGAAAAACAACAACGGAGGTTAAAAAGAGCCTGATTCTTTTTTCAACTGTACCATTCAAACTAGGTGTTCAATAATGGTCCAGTGATCTTTTCAGTTGTGTCAGACTCTTTGTGACCCCATTTGGGCTTTTTCAAAGACACTGGAGTGGTTTACCATTTCCTCTCCAGTTCATTTTACAGATGAGGAAACTGAGGCAAACAGGGTGAAGTGACTTGCCCAAGGTCACACAGCCAGTAAGCGTCTGAGGCCAGATTTGAACTCACGAAGATGAGTCTTCCTGAATCCAGGCCCAGCACTCTATCCACTGCACCACCTAGCTGCAGGTAAACCTGAGCACATACTTATGGAAGAAATCCATACTGGAGACAACAAAATTGTAAAGACATTCAGGGGCCAACTTCCAAGATATTTCAAAGAGAGAAAGATTTCTGAACCCCCAGTCCCAGTAGCCACTCCTTTCTAAAGATTCCATCTACTCTGTTTGTTTCTGGTATGTACCTGTTTATTGCATTTATTTATTTGTGTTGTCTCTCTCATTAGAATGTAAGCTCCTTGAGAGTAGGGGCTGTTTTTGTCTTTTTGTGTATCCTCAGCACTTAGTCATAGTACCTAGTACATAGTTAGCATATAATAAATCTTTATTGATTGATTAATTGATTGATCAGTCCCCAAAGAATGGACACAGGCAATGTTATCAACAACAAAAACAAGGCAAATGAGAATAGTTCAGTTTAGCAGAAACTAAAGGCCTATATCCTGCTTTCTAAAAACTTTAGTTGGTCTATGATTTAATAGGTATGGATGCTCCCTCCAACAATGCAAACCATAACCTATTCATATTTTCTCAGCTTCTGTAATTCTTGTCCGGGTCTTTCATAAAGGATCTACTCAATGTGTTGGGGACTTATTCCTAGGTCTTTAACACTATGAAGAAACCAAGTTCTCCATCCATTTCTCTCTTGCTGTCACTACATGACCAGCCCACTTCCTTTTCTGATTATAAAATTTCCTGGTTGAGATCTCTTACACTACTTTGTACGTGAAAATCATCATGGTAGTACGCTGCAGTCTACTACTATGCATCTCTCCATGAGGCACATTTCTGCATTCTCAAGTCTATAAACTATTTATGATAATGTTCTATGCACATACTGAGAATACCCTCAATAAAAACATAAGAAGTAGCCAAGCTTTTGCAGATGATTTTCTATGAGACCAGATAATAAGAAGAGGTAGCATTTTCTTTTTTTCTGTTTTTCCCCTTTAATACTTAATTTTTTTAATTTTTTCTCAATAGCATGTAAACAAAAATTTTTCATGTTTCTTTGCTTCTAAATATTGAGTTCCACATTCTCTCCCTCCCCCCTCCTTGAGAAGGCAAGCAATTTCATATAGATTATACATGTGTAATCATATAAAACACTTCAATATAGTCCTTTAAGGTTTGTAAAGTGTTTTATATCTTATCTCAGTTGGACCTCACAACAACTAGGGGAAATAGGCAATGTTATTATCCCCATTTCACAGATGAAAAAACTTGGGCAGAGTTAAGTAGCTTGTCTAGGGTCACACAGCTAGTAAGTGTCTGAGGCTAGTCAGGTCTTCCTGACTCCAAGCCCAGTACTCTATCCATTGTGCCACCTAGACTTATATCATCATGACATAAAGTCCCACTGAATTTACTTTTTATTATCAGAAAAAAAAAGTATTTAGAAAATATAAAACAGGACAGCTGTAAAACATTCCTTATGTCTCTCTCAAGAATATATTAAGGTCATGCAGGTTTCCTTGATAGATGCATCCAGAGATAACTATTCAATGATTATCTTATTATCAAGGTAGGTATAAAACAAGGAGATGTGCTGAGCAGAGGCGTTCACTAATATCATGGAGTGTGGCTATAAATCTCTGCGACTGTTTATTATTTCCTACCATACCTCTGATCTTTGTCCCCTCACATGGTCCAATGTCTTCCCCTTCTCTCCCTGCTCCCTTTTCCTCTTCTCACTGTTTAATCCAACTCATAACCCATGAAACTGAAGCATGTTTCCTCAGTCTGTTGAGCATAGCTCATCCCTCCTCCCTCTTCTGTTATTCTACTACCACATGCCATAGCTGACCCTCATAGATCCCCAATACCAAGGTCAATTCAATTATGTCCCACAAACATTTATACTGGGTATTGGGGATAGAAAGACCAAAAAAAAATTAAAACTAGGTGCTGATGGCATAAAGACAGAAACAAAGTGATCCATGCCCCTGACGATCTTGCATTTGCTTGGAGGACAAACTATGTGCAGTAATAAACAAAGACAAGGTAATTTGAAGAGCAGAATGAGAAAATTCTAACTGCTGGGGAATCAGGGAAGGTTTCATGTGAGAGATCGAATCTCACTTAAGCTTTGAAAACTCAAAATAGGAATGAAAGTGTTAAGCACCTACTATGTGCTAGGCGTTATGCTAAGCACAGATAATATCTCATTTGATCTTTATAACAAACCTGGTGCTATTATTATCCCCATTTTACAGTTAAGGAAATGGAGGCAGACAGAGGTTAATTGACTTGCCCAAGGTCACACAACTCAGTTCTTCTGGACTCAAAGCCTAGCGTTCTATCCACCTCAACTAGCTGCCTCAGTCAGGTGCCAACTGTCCAAAAAGGTATTTATGCTCACCTTAACACTAGAGTACACTCCTCGGGTACCACATCAGACCTATAGACAGACTGACAGAACTAATTGTAACTCTACAGAAATGCAGAATCAAAGATCTGGAAGGAATCTTCAAGAACCCTTTCTACAGAACCCCCTGACAGGAAGACATCTACCCTTGTCTTTAGGAAACTCTAGTGACAAGAACCTCACTACCTCCTGAGGGAGTCCCTTCTAATCTATTAGGAAAATTTTCCTTCTCTCATTTTTGGGGGAGTGATTTTAAGAACAAAGTCTTCCTATTTTTTCCCCTATTAGCTATTTGGAAAAACAAATGAGTCACAAATGTCATTTTCTTCTAAGAGATTTCTCAGGGAGGCTGTAATCCAACAAGACCTCAGACCTGATACTCTTTCTGGGAGTAGACAGTGCCAAGAAAGAATTGAGAGGGATTCCCTTTGATCCAGTATATTTAATTCGTGCATGACTTTTACCATTTCAACCTCGAACTTCTATTGGGTTGCCCCAGAGCACATCTCACAGAAATATGGAGCATGCTGACAGTTCTCAGATTAAAGGGTTAAATGCTTATTAAGAACCGCAGGATTGTCCTAAAATGTGAAAAGAAGTTTCAGCAGGATTTTGGTCCCTATAGACAATGGAAGGTGTTTGCTAACTTTCATAAAAATACTTCCTCTCATGCATTAAACTATAGAGCTTCAAGACACTCACAGGTCACTGATAAGGCAGAGAGATTTCCATGCACTGCTCTCCAGGGGACCCTGTTTCCGAAATCTGTCATTCTATTCCAGTTTAGAAAGGGATGGGGGAGGGGAGGGAGACGGGGGAGGAGGCAGGGAAACACTGCATGCAGTCCTCATAGAATCCATCTCTACCACGCTCGAGAAGGTTTTGTGTTATTAATGTAATGAGACTAGAATTAAAACTGGAAAGGAACAGTAGGACAGTGGGAATCCACGGTTGAGGAAACTGTTGATTGACTCCTTGGGGAAGCCAACAGCTGTTGCATTAGGACACAGGGATATTTACAGTATTTCTAAACTGGAATTTAATCTGACAGGATGTTAATGAAAAGTAAATGTGCACATGAAGGAATTGTCTTTTCCCCCACATCACTGACACTATAATATCCCTGCTCACAGTCTCCCTAATCGGTCTGGCTGCCACAATCCTCCTACGTCTATCTATTGAATTTTACTTTGCATACACTTGGTGTTTATTAAATGTTTGTTGAACTGAATTTAATTGAGTTGGAATGACCTTGTGGCTACTGATGAACATATTTCAGTGACTGGAGGTAATTTTGTTTGGTAATAAATAGAATATAGATTTAATTACTGTGCCTGGGATTGAGAGCAGGTATTATTGCTAAGACATGCTGGAAATGAAAGAACTTGAGCTAATGTAACATATTTCAAAGTCAAGATGTTTCAAATTCCATGCCAATGATTTAAACTCGTTAATGACAGGAAGACATACAGCAAGCAGCCAAACCAAGTACTTAAATATTCTGGGGATGCTGCATGGATTCAAGTTATAGCTTACAGAGAATCTAAGTTGAGAGTCACCCAAAGGGCTATGAAGAGGGGCAAGGTGGGCATGAAGAATTCTGCAAGATAATTGGGATGGAGGATGTCATTAGAAAGGTGTAAGACAGCAACTACAAAGAATAACACACCAAAAAATCAAAAGTAAATGTGATAAAATTATACAGATCAAACCAAACTTTATAATAACTATAAAGATCAAACCAAATGAGGAGATGTAAAAAGACATCCTCAACCCACCCTTCTGTGGAGGTGGGAAGTCCACAGGTGTTTTGTATTGCACATTTTCAGACTTTTAAAATGTATCAATCAGTTACATTGACTTTTTTTCCTCTCTAAAAAAATTATTTGTCATATGGGATGGCTCTCTGGAAGGGAGAGGGGAAAAGGTATATGGGATACTATGGTGATGTAAGAAACAGAAAATATGAACAAACACTTATTAGAAAGAAGAAGAAGGTCTAGGAAGGACTTTCAGACAAAATAAGAATGTGAGATTTTAATTAAGAGTCAAAAGAATCCAGGAGTTGGAGTTGAGGAGGGTAAGCATTCCAGAGACATGGGAGACAGCCATTGAAAATGCAGAGTTACATAAAACAAACCCACATAATTCAACAGCATTTCTATATATTACCAACAAAGCCCAGGAAGAGATAGAAAATTCTATTTAAAATAACTGTAGACAATATAAAATATTTGGGAATCAACCTGCCAAAACAAATCCAGGAACTATATGAACACAACTACAAAATACTTTACACAAGTAAAGTCATATCTAAACAATTGGAAAAATATCAGTTGCTCATGGGTTGGCCAAGCTAATATAATAAAAAATGAAAATTCTACCTAAATTAATTTCTTTATTCAGCTCTATGCCAAACTATGAAAAAATATTTTATAGAGGTAGAAAAAATAACAAAATTCATCTGAAAGAACAAAAAGTCAAGAACATGAAGGGAATTTATGAAAAAAAATGCAAAGGAAGGTGATCTAGCTATACCAGATCTAAAACTAAATTATAAAGCAGCGATCATCAAAACTATTCAGCGCTAGCTAAGAAATAGAGTAATGGATCAGTGGAATAGGTTAAGTACACAAGACAAGTAGTAAATTACTACAGTAATCTACTGTTTGATAAACCCAAAGACTATAGCTTCTGGGATAAAAATTCACTATTTGACAAAAACTGCTGGGAAAACTGGAAAATAGTTTGACAGAAACCAGGCATAGACCAACATCTCATACCTTATACCAAAATAAGGCCGAGGTGGGTACATGATTTAGACATAAGGGATGATACCATAAGCAAATTAGGAGAACAAGAAATAGTTTATCCGTCAGAACCATGGAGAAGGAAAAAATGTATGACAAAACAAGAGAGAGAGAACATTATGAATACAAAATGGATAATTTTGATCACGTTAAATTAAAAAGGTTTTGCACAAACAAAGCCAATGCAACCAAGTTTATAAAAAAAAAAACAGAAAACTGGGAAACAATTATTATAGTCAGTGTTTCTGAAAAAGGCTTCATTTCTCACATATATAGAGAACTAAGTCAAATTTATGAGAATACAAGTCATTCCCCAATTGATAAATGGTCAAAGGATATGAACAAGCAGTTTTCAGAGGAAGAAATTAAAGCTATCTATAATCATATGAAAAAAAATGCTCTAGATCCCTATTGATTAGAGAAATGCAAATTAAAACAACTCTGAGGTACCACCTCACACCTATCAGATTGGTTAATATGACAGAAAAGGAAAACTATAAATGTTGGAGAAGATGTTGGAAAATTGGAAGCATTGTTGGTGGAACTATGAACTGATCCAACCATTCTGGAGAGCAATTTGGAACTATGCCCAAAGGGCAACCAAACTGTGCATACCCTTTGATCTAGCAATGCCACTAGTAGGTCTAAATCCCAAAGATATCATAAAAAAGGATAAAGGACCCACGTGTACAAAAATAGTTATAGCAACTCTTTTTGTGGTGGCAAAGATACCCTTCAATCAGGGAATGGTTGAACAAGTTGTGGTATATGAATATAATAGAATACTATTGTGCTATCAGAAAAGATCAACAGGCAGATTTCAGAAAAACCTGATAAGACTTACATGAACTGATGCTGAGTGAAGTGAGCAGAACCAGGAGAACATTGTACACAGTAACAACAACATTGCACAATAATCAGCTATGATAGACAGCTTTTCTCAGCAATACAATGATCCAAGACAATTTCAAAGGGCTTGGATGGAAAATGCTATCCATATCCAGAGAAAGAACTATGGAGTCTGAATGCAGATCAAAGCATACTGTTTTTACTTTTTTTGTTTTTCATTTTTTTATTTCTCATGTTTTTCCCTTTTGTTCTGATTCTTATTTCACAACATGACTAATGTAGAAATATGTTTAATGTGATTGTACATGAATAACCTATATCACATTGCTTGCTGTCTTGGGGAGGGGAGAGGAGAGGGAGGAAGAAAAATTTGGAACTCAACATTTTTCAAAAACAAATGTTTAAAACTATCTTTACATGGAAAAAATAAAATACAATGAAGGTAAAAAAAAAAAAGAAAGAAAATGCACAGAGCTGGGAGATGGAACAGCAAAAGGACCTCTGCCTGAATGTGAACATAATTCTTTATATCCTATCTGCTACTACCCCTAAGTCTAACAAACTCTCACTACTTGTAATGCCTTATCTTTGTGTTATTCCATTAGTAACATAAGAATAAACCTATACCCAATCCTTCCCCCTATTCTCTCAACTCCATCCTCCCCAACCCTAGCCTGTCCATATCCTACTCCAAGAGGTCATTTTCTCACTTTCCATCCTGCCACTTAGGCAAGACATCATGTCACTTAGGACATAATCCTTTAATTTATTCCCTCATATACTAATATCCCAATTCCCTCATATACTAAGTGCCCACTACATACAAACTGAGTCAAGCTATAATTCATTTTACTCTCTGGCCTGCTGGATTATCACCCCACATATACCCCTTGATTACATCACTCTGGTCTCCCCCAACTTCCCAATTTTCAGTTCTGGAAACATAACAGATCAATAATGCCATTGCTACTAAAAAGTTTCTGTCAGTCTACTCCCCTATGGCTCCACTTACCATCCCTATAATTCTCCAAATCTTCTTCTTGTTGTTTGTTCTTCATTCTTGAAGAGGACCATGACATCAGAGAGGTGATGCCATGACATGCAATATCCTACACTAGCCACCAATTCCCAACTTGCATTAATTTTCCCAATTAGAATATAAGCTCCTTGAGGGCAGAGACAGTCTTCATTTTCATATTTTTATTTTCCATGACTTAGCATAGTGTTTGCTGCTTTTTCTTCATTCATACACACATACATTCAAATCCTGTCCACCCCTTCCATTGTGTACCCTGGAATTCTCATTCCATGATAAACAAATAACCTTCTCTTCATTCTGCAGTTCTTTCTCCACACTGCTTCTGTCTATTTGCTTTTATGAGGACCTGACTCCTCCCAGATGGCACTGTATATCCCTGGCCTTTCTCCCTTAGAGAAATAGGTGCTTTGTGGGGCATAATGAAATTTGGTGACTTGTGGAAGATCACATAGAGATTCCATAAAAGAATCCTATCTTATGCGAAGACACTGAATGAGACAAAATGCCATTCAATGAATCTCTGCTGATTTCTCCATGGTCTGACCTGACCAGCTCCAGGCTGACTACCCTTCTAGCTTGACCTCTGCTCCAACCTTGGTTTCATAACTCCTGCCCAGTTCACTGGATTCAATAATGATGAATCTTCTGCCTTGATTTTGATTACCTAGACAGGTAATATGAGAATAATGTCAATCTGTTTAGCTTTTGACAGTTTACAGAGCACTTTCCTGTTAACAAATCAGTTAGATTGGTAGGTAGATCAAGTGCTATTTATTATTCTCATTTTATAGATAAAAATGAAGAACAGATTTTCCCACAGTCTCCCAGCAGGCAGGCAGCATGGTGTATGGGAGGGAAACCTGTACCCTCAAGGCCACATGTGGCCCTCTAGGTCCTCAGGGCCACACTTAAGGACCTAGAGGGCCACATGTGGCACGGAGGCTGCAGGTTCCTCACCCCTGTCTAGAGAAAGCAGAAAATGCACCAGCTGGATACTCAGAGAAAAGAGACAGCAATAATTTACTATAAGCCTATATGGAATTAGAGATAGGGTTTTCTTTGAGCAGTACAAAAAAAGGAGTTTCCATAGCCACCCCAGAGTTTCAAGTTGCAGAGACCATATACAAAAAAAGACTTTAAAAACAGAGGTGGGAAGGCAGGGTGGGAGAGGGGTTGACCCTTACCAAATGCCCTCAGAGACCTGTCTTATCTAGCTAGGTTAAGTGAGTTAGTCCCCTGGGAAATGGGATGAGCTCCATCTCTTGGAACAGAATTGAACTACAGAGAGCAATTTCAGTGCTGAGGAAAATACAGAGGCAAGAACAATCTTTTGAAGGAGGATGGAACTAAAGAAAGTAATAAACTCGAAGTGAGAGTCAGGAATTAGTCTTCAGAGGACAGAGACCTCAGCAAAAGAAACATCCAGTGCTGAGAGTTCAGGGAAGGTGCACATTGGAGCAAAGGAGAGCAGGACCAGATAAGAGCATTAATTGGAATGGACGTGGAGGAAAGCTGTAGGGGGGAAGCAATAGGCTCAGACAGAGAATCCTTCAAGTAGAGAACCACGGTGCTCTCCCTGACAGCCTCTGACTGGAGCCTTAACCAGAACAGCACTGTAGGTTGCAGAGATGATTCAAGTCTCTGAAGCAATGGGGCTAACTGGGGACTACTGTTAATTTCTATGGGCTCGGGACTGAATCCTGTTTCCATTAAAGTACAAGCACTGTTCATGTTTCAAGGTTTTGAGATTATGTGCTTGAAAGGAGAATTGGAGGCTACCTTGGGAGAGCACCAGGTACTGAAGTTCCTGAATATTTGGGCAGAAACAATGAACAAGAGAAGTGAGGGGTCACTAAGATGTACAGTGCCTGGGCCTTTGTGTCAGAAGACAGTCTCCAAAACAAAGGCTACTCTTCAGGTCTTACTCTTACTTATTTCAGTCTCAGAAGGTTGGCTTAGGCTTTTTGCTAAATTTTTATCTAAGGAAGTGGCTTTTTCACTCATAACTAGTGAGAAAATGGTGAAAGGGTGAAGGGGAGGAGGGCCTTAGGGCCTATATCTACATCTATCCATTGTATCTAGACATGTATGTATATAAACCCATTTATATAGAACCTACTATGTGCCAGCCATTATGCTAAGCACTTTAGAGTTATTATCTCATTTATCCTCACAACAACCCTGAGAGGTATATGTTATTATTACCTCCATTTTACAGATAAGGAAACTGAGGCAAACAGTGATTAAGTTACTTGCCCAGAGTCACACAGGTCATAAGTGTTTGAAGTTATATTTGAATTCAGGTCTTTCCGACCACAGGCCTGACCCTCTATTCACAGTACCACCTAACTACTCCTTCTTCCCCTTGGGGTCATATAGTGAGTCTTTGACCATCCTTTTCCATTTAAAGTGCAGTGAGTGGAATCTTCCATCTGGATCAGGAGAACAAGCCACCAGGAGTCCAAGCTTTGTTTTATAGCCAGCCCAACATCAAGGTTGTAAGGAGCAAAGGATCATCTGGAATGACCTTTGGGACTCCAGCTCAACAGCAGTATCCACCTTTGCACTTTAACTTGGTGGAACCAAGGCTATGTAGGAACTGAGTTAAATTGTAAGCCAAATCCCATTCAACCCCTTAGACTGAAATGGGGAGTGGGAGTGGGGGTGGCTGGGAGTGTATGCCCCCAAGATGCTCAGAAAACATTTGCATCTTTGTTCTTGCCTTATCATTTAAGTAAATACCGCTTTGTAAAACCTTTTTTTTTCTTTTAACAAAAAAATGTTCGCTTCTAAATTTGCTAAGATAGCAACACTTAATTTAAGAAAAGAAGAGGGGAGCAATACAGAATCAGTTCTGGAACCAATTTCTTGTAGTAGTTTTCAATTTCCAATTTTGATTTATATTCCAAATGAGTAAGGTTACCAATTGTCCTTGGCTTACTGCCTTGTCTGCTATTAATTTAAGGATACTTCTGCTCATACTCCCTTTTGTCAAAAGATCTATGATCATGGAAATCCTATGAATAGACAATTGTAATAATATTTAAAATAACAAATTGAATATTTAAAAAAATAAGATATCCCTTCTAAATCTGATTAAACAAACTTTTTATTTTTTATTAATTTATTTTTAGTTTTCAACAATCACTTCCATACACTTTTGAGTTTTAAAAGCCACTCCCTCCCTCCCCACTTCCCTCCCCAAGACAGCACACAATCTGATATAGGCTATACATATACATTCCTATTAAACATATGTTCACATTAGTTATATTGTAAGGAAGAATTAGAACCAATAGGAGGAACCACAAGAAAGAGGAAGCAAAACAAAACAGAAGAAAAAAAGAGTAAATAGTATGCTTCGATCTGCATTCAACTCCATAGTTCTTTCTCTGGATGTGGATAGCATTCTCCATCATGAGACTTTTAGAGATCCTTGCATTGCTGAGAAGGGCTAAGTCTATCAATGTTAGTCATCATACAACGTGGTTGTTATTGTGTACAATGTTCTCCTGGTTCTGCTCATTTCACTCAGTCCATGTAAGTCTTTCCAGGTTTTTTCTGAAGTCTGCCTGCTTGTCATTGTTTTTTTTTTTTAGGCAATTGGGGTTAAGTGACTTGCCTGGGGTCACACAGCTAGCAAGTGTCAAGTGTTTGGTCTGAGGCCAGATTTGAACTCAGGTCCTCCTGACTTTAGGGCCGGTGCTCTATCCAATGTGCCACCTAGCTGTCCCTGATCATCATTTCTTATAGCATAATAGTATTCCATTACATTCATATACCACAACTTGTTCTACCATTTCCCAGTTGATGGGCATCCCCTCAATTTCCAATTCTTTGCCACCACAAAAAGAGCTGCTATAAATATTTTTGTACATGTGGGTTCTTTTCCCATTTTTATGATCTCTTTGGGATACAGCCCTAGAAGTGGTATGGCTGGGTCAAAACGTATGCACATTTTATAGCCTTTTGGGCATAGTTCCTAATTACTCTCCAGAATGGTTGTATCAGTTCACAACTCCACCAACAATGCATTAGTGTTCCAATTTCCCCACATCTTCTCCAACATTTATTATTTTCCTGTTAAGCCAGCTTTTTAAAAATACATATTCGCATGTGTCCTCCTCTGAAAATATGCTCTTTCTAGACTGTTTACTCCATTTTCTACTTTCTTGTAATGTTCTTCAGTAAGAAGTTCTATTTCCCTTTTAATTTATCCTTTAAAAAACCCTTTTAGATGCTACTTCAATGGATTTTTTTTTCATTTAAATTAGTGGCTTTTACTTGGGGAGATGGTCACAATTTGATTTTTGTCTCTACTCCTACTCTTAGTAATCTTTTTTCCGAGTCTTGAAAACTTATATTGTCTGGATCTATTCATGGATAAGAATATCGGCTTTTTACTTTACACACACATACACATATATAGTAATAGAAAGTCACTATCATATTATTTTTATTCAGTCAACAGCACTGACTGAGATTCTCCTATGTACAGAGCAGAGCCTTAACTAGGTTGAGACAATCAGGCTATTATATCAGGGCACTGGAATGTAGAGTATGCAAAAATTTTTATGAGACAAGTTTTTATGAGACTGTTGCTCCCTGGTGTCCTAGAGTTTCCTCCCTGTAGCAGTAGCCTTAGGTATCCTGGAGTCTTCATCCACAGGGATCAATTTCCTGAATCTGTACTGCTTATCCCCTCTCCCCCACCCTGGACCATAGGTTCAGGATCTACAATGCAGAGGTTCCCAAATTTATTTGGCCTACTGTCCCCTTTTAAAAAAATTACTCAGTGCCCCCCAAGAAATCTACTTTCTTTAACCTTTCAATGTTTTTTAATTTGCATCATTTCATTTCAAAAAATATATATTTTTTTAAAATGGTGCATCTTAAATTTAACAATTTATTATATATTTGTGGGGTTTTTCCTGCATGGAAAATTTGATGATGCAATATTGCATCATGTAACTCTATAGTATTATTGTATTGTAAACAAGTCATTACACATATATATTGTTATTGATGTATACTGGATTTCCCAACAATGCTAGGCACACTCACCTGACAACACTTGCCTGTTAAGACCTGTTGGGGGACTTGACCACTAATGAATTACAATTTGCATTTTGTGTGTTTATTTGGAAAATAATATAATCACTATGACTTTAACTCTATTACACAACAGACGAAACATGTACAAACAGTTTTTCAAAATTTTCTTCTCTTCTTTCTTTATGCTTCCACCACCCCCTTGTTTTTATTCAGTACCCCTCAGGCTACTACTTCCACCACCACCCTAGATCATTCCAGCACCCCCCAGGAGGTGGTAACACCTACTTTGGGAATCTATGTAAAATTATTCTACATCCTTCCTATGGTTGATTTGAGGATATGTTTCATGCTTCTTGACCTGGCCATTGTTTTGTATTCCTTAGCTTCAAAATGAGTAGTTAAGACTCTGATATAGAGTATTGTTTGATGCACAGTAGGCTTTGCTGAAGACAGAAAATGAAAACATCATTCTTTTTCTTCAGGGAGCTTACAACCTAATTGAGAAGATAAAACATACATAAAATGACTGGCAAACTCTTAACAAAGCAAATCAGCATGTAATAACTAAGAAAGATGGGAAGTAAAGGAATGAGTTTAAGCAAAATGGGCTTACCAAGGGCATGAGTTTGGCAGAAGTGAGAAAGATGTTTCTGTCACTAGGACAGTCTAGGCAATAATGACAGTATTAACAGTCACTTTCAGCACAAAGAATAAATATAGGCAAATGCCTTGCCCATTAGTTCATGCTAATTTACAAAGATAGATGATAGATAGAGATAAAAGTAGAGCATTTAGAAAGCATTTACTATGTGCCAGACACTGTGCTAAGTACTGGGGATACAAAAACAAGAAAACAAGAAGGTCTCTACTCTCAAAGAATTTATATTCTAATTGGGGAAGAGAAAACAAAAGAGAACTGGAAAGGTAAGGGAGGAAAGAAAGGTGAAGGGAGGGTACCAGAGGCCAAGCAGCGGGTGAAGAGGTGGGGCTGAGAATGAAGTGAGCAGCATAGCTAGCACTCCTCAAGAGAACGGGTAATAATTCACCCAATATGCCTTATTGTTAAGGCATCCTTGGGTGGACAAAGTTGGTGGTGGAGAAGGGGAACAGACCCCAGGAGGTGCTAGGACTGAAATTGAGGTGAATTTAAGTGAAGCCAAGGTTAATTTAACAGTTTCCATAAGCACTAGAGAACAAATTCTTTCTTCTCTCTGTTAAAGGACACTTTAAAATATTGTTCATCTATTTCAGAGTATAATACTCATAGTGTTACAATGAAAAGGTTTTTTTTCTTTTTTTAAACCAGACTATGATTTCATTAGTATACAGAACCCCACATGATGAATTTTCTCTGCTAATACATAAGTGCCTCTATACTGTTATCGATCATCTTAGAGAGTTGCTTGGGGGTACTGGGGATCAAATGACTTGCCCAAGGTCACACAATCAGTATGTTTTTGGAGGTGGAATTTGAATCCAGGTCTTCCTGACTCCAAAGCCAGCTCTGTCTCTCTGTCTCTCTCTCCCCCCTAACTGCTGCTGCTTCTCAGTCTCCTTTGCTGGTTCATCATGCATATGCCCTTAATACTGGGTTTTTCTCAAGGCTCTGTTGTATACCTCCTACCTAGAACCCTCTGAATCATCCCAGGCCTAAGGGAGCACTCAAAGAGGCAATGTAAATGAGACAAAATCCCCCTGGGTAAAACAAATTAGGATAAATTTAGGAATAGCATAAAATTGATCCAATTATTAAGAATACTTAATTCAAGATTCCAAATTAATTTAGAAGGGAAACATATATTGACTTACTAATGTTAAACCAAAATGATAGAATTTTAGAGGTGGAAGACATGACAGATGAAAAAATTGAGTTAAAAGAAAGTTTAAGACATGTCTATAGAAAATTGGAAATTGGTCTGGCAGTGAGGAGGGAGCAGAGTCCTAACACCTTCCTCCATTCAAGGCAAGCTAGTTTTCCCAGGAAGGTGACAAAGCAGTCCAGAAGACCAGGTTAGCCCAACAGGCTAAGGCTCCAGCTGTACTTCCCTTGATACAGCTTCCTGGTAGCACAGTAGGTAAAGAGATGGACCTGAGGTTCAGGAAGTCCTAAGTTCAAATCCATCTTTTGACTCTTACCAGCTCTGTCACCCAAGGCAAGTCATTTAACTTCTGCCTGCTTTGGTTTCCTCATCTGTAAGTGGGGAATTATTGTGAGGATCAAATGAGATGATATTTATAAAGCACTTTGCAAACCTTAAAGTGATGCATAAGTTCTAGCTATTATTGTTATTATTATTATTGGTTGTGGTAGTAGTGGTGTTAGTAGTGGTAGTGGTGATGGTGGTAATAGTTTCTAGCCCTGGTCACTGAAGGGTGTAAAAGGGCCCAATCATGTGGTGCCCTCCAGATTTGGTGGATATCTCAAGACTGAGCAAGGTGCCATACCTTGCCTTGCTGACCATTCTCATTTCCAAATAGGGATGCCCTTCTACCCAATTGCTGAACTGTTTCTTTTTTTCTTTTTTATGTTCCTTATTGTAAGGGATAGCTCTTTGGAAGGAGGAGGGGGATGATACATGGGGAAATATGAGTTATGTAAGAAAAAAAAGATATCAATAAAAAAAGTGTTAAAGGAGACTTACCCGTGGACACACACAGCTAGTTAGTAGCAGAAAAACCCAGATGTCTTGACTCCTAGCCCAGTTCTCTTTCCAGCACAATATGCTCGTCTTATGACTAATCAATAAGCCACTTAATGGAAGGCATTAGTGCTTATAACCTCTGCATACTCACTCATCAGCCTCCCTCATTTCTCTCCTACTTTCTATCACCAATGACTATACCTGGATCAGCAGTCGATGATCCTTCACCTATACAGCTCCTGTTGGCTACCCCAGTGTCTAATTCTTGACTTAGCCTTTCTTCGGGGGCTTTCCAATCTGCTACTTCTCCTTTGGGGGCTTTCCATGGTGTGCAATGTGGGTGTTTCAGAGGAATGAATTGGAGGAGATCCAAAGGAAATACTTTTACATACATCTTTTGTTATTGTTCACTGAAATATTATCATTTTCCTAGCAAAACATAACAGATGGGCAGCGACGCTGAATTAAAGAGAAACTACTGAGGGAATTGAGCACGGGAAAATGTTTGCCTACCTCTCTTGTACATTTATTACCTTTGATCTTGTAAGTAGTTATTTATCTTGTAGTTATCTATATACATGAGAGGCAATCTGACATAGGAAGACCAAGGTAAGAAAACCACCTCAGATGATTACTAGCTGTGTGACCCTCTGCAATATAATCACTTTCTCTGAGCTTCAGTTTCCTCATCTGTTTGTAATGGGGATAATAACAACACAAAATAATATTTCTAAACTTAAAGCTCTATATAAATGTGGGCTATTACTAAGATTATTACCTCATTATTATCTTTTTACACGAAGTTTAGATAGAAGCAGTCCTAGAATAGGTCACTATCCTGCTATTATTCCATTATATTTAGTATTCTATGGACTGGGGCAGCTAGGTGGCACAGTGGATAAAGCAACAGCCCTGGAGTCAGGAGGACCTGAGTTCCAATCCAGCCTCAGACACTAGCTGTGTGACCTTAGCCAAGTCACTTAACCCTGATTGTCTTCCCGCCCCCCCCAATAATATATATATATAGAGAGAGATAGAGACATTCTATTTATGGAATGGTGAATAAAAACAAAACACTGCTTTAGATATCTGAATAAAAGAATTATTATATAAACTCATCCTCTATAGCATCAATGAAAGTAAGTATCTGAGGCAGGATCTGAACTCAGGTCTTCCTGACTCTAAGCCACCACTCTATCCACTATACCCCTAACTGCTTCTAGATCCAAACCAAACAAAGCCACATAAAGTAATGTTGAAAATGTCTGAGGATGGATCTGAACCTAGTTCTTCCAAACTTTTGAACTCCAAGTCCAGTAGCTTAATATACTACATTATCTCTTCTGAGCACAGCCTTTGTCTCTCTCCCTCTTGGACCTATTAATTACCCTTAATTAATAGACAACATTTAGTCCAATTATTTAGGGATTAGGGATCCAGAACAGAAAACAAATTGCCTACTTTATGGAATTGTGCTGAAGAGAAGTGATGGTATTTTGTCTCTGGTTTATTTTTCCCTCTCTCCGGTTCCATGTGGAAACTTTAGAAGGTAAAAACAATCTGGTATTGTTTGAAGATATTTGTTTCATGTGGAGATAAACCAACCCAGTAGTTTCATTTTACTCCCCAAACAAATCTTTTGCCAAAACTGTTGAAAAGTGGCACTAATTAGCAGTTCAGTTTTCCTCTCTGCTTTCTATTTACCCTGTGGTGTAGGTATTTAATGAACATTGAAATATTAGAAGGTGAGATTATTTAGTTGGGAAAACATTGTGCTATGACAGTAGTTATATTCTAAGGCACGTCCCATATGCAACATGACAGCCAAAACTGCTGTGATCATTGGCTGCTTTGAGGAAAGCAGAGTGTCTGATATGAGATGAGTGCCCACACCCATCACCCCAATTTATATAATTAACAAGATGCTCCATACCCTGATACTTTTATCAGGTGACAAGCCTCTCTGACTGAGCTATATAATCAATGAAAGGAGTAAACTAGGTATGAACAATTCTATTGACTCACCCAATCAAATATTAAAATTAGGTAGAAATTGAATGAAAGTAGATGATACCACACAGGAAATGTCTTTTGGTTGGTTGAAGAGGATCAAGTGCACCAGTTTGGAATCCATTATTACAATAGCAGGCCAACCTAAGGGTACAGCACCCACAATCAGGTCACTGAGAGACAATTTCTTGGTGGGTTGTGGCCTCAAAGGTTGGTAAATTTGGGCTTTCCATCAGCATCAGTAGCAGTGACCCTAGAAATTGATAATAATGTCTAATTCAGGAGTCAAGAATACACACACTCACACACACACACACATACACACACATACACACACACACACACACAAACACATTGAGATTTTTATTTGCAATATCACATCATGTATCAGTCCATGAGAGATAGTAAGCTTCTAATGTATGGTTACAACTACTGGTATATACACATATACATACATATATATGTATAAATAGAGATACAGATAGATGATAGATGGATAGATAGATAGATAGATAGGTAGGTAGGTAGATAGATAGATAGATTAGTCTATTATTGTATGGTTTTTAGCATAGTGTGACTTCAGACAACTTTCTATGACTTCGTAGACTGTCCCAAATAGATCATCCATGAAAGCTTAAGTACAATGTTTTAAATAGATGTTGCTATACCAAATACTTATAGTCTCAAAACTACACTGAATAAAAAACTTTCAAAATATAGAGACCAATCAGAGGAGAGCAGAATCACATGGGAATAGGATGAGGTTCATGGCATCCCTCTTATGCTGTCTGCTATTGCAGTTGTGCCAAATATACTTTCAATTAGGCTGCAAAGGATAAGGCTGGTCAAGTCATCTAACCTCATCCACCTCAATTTCCTTATCTGTAAAATGTGGATCCTACTAGCATCTACTTCTAAGAGTTGTTCTGAGGATCAAATGAGATATTGGTATAGAGCTTTGCAAACCAAAAAGCATTTTATAAAGGCTAGCTGTTTCTATTAATTGGACTTGTGATTTTAATTTATGTAGGAAATTCTCAGAGAGGAAGCTTCCTCTACCAATAAAACTGTGCTAGTCCTTACATTTATAAAATGTCTTAGAGATTGTCTCATGCAATGTAAAGTAAAGTGACCTACCCAGGGTCATACAGCTAGTATGTTTCAGAGGCAGAACTTAAAACCCAGCTCTTTCCAATTCTTTGGTCAGCTCTCAATCCACTACACCATGCTGCCTGTCTACTGGAAGAGTATGGGAGAATTTGCTCTTCATATTCATCTATAAAATGAGAATAACAAATAGCATTTGATCTACCTACCAATCTTACCAATTTGTTAACAGGAAAGTACTCTGCAAACTGTCAAAGGTTACACAGATTAGACATTATTCTTATCAGGAGTAACCAGAATTATCTAGACAAGATCAAGGCAGAAGATTCATCATTAGTGAATCCAGTGAACTGGGCAGGAGTTATGAAACCAAAGTTGGAGCAGTGGTCAAGCTAGAAGGGTAGTCAGCCTGGAGCTGGTCAGGTCAGACCATGGAGAAATCAGCAGAGATTCATTGAATGGCATTTTATCTCTTACAATGTCTTCACATAAGACAGAGTTCTTTTATGGAATCACTATGTGACCTTCCACAAGTTACCAAATTTCATTAGGCCCTACAAAGCACCTATTTCTATAAGAGAGGCAACATTCTATATTGGAAAGAACATGAGATTTTGAGACAAAAGACCAGGTTTCAATTCCTATTTTTACCGCTTATTAACTGTATGATATTGAGTGAGTTATTTTACTCTCTCGCTGCCTCAGTTTCCTCACCTGTAAATTATGGGGTTTGGACTAGATAGCCCCTAAGACCTAATATCCTCTTATACTAAGACAAGTAAATTGTAAAGTCAATTTCTAAGAAGTAAATAATTTTCTATTGACTGTATTTCAAAATCAGAGTTGTTTTCTTCCAGGAGGCAAGGAACAGGACCTTGAAAATCAGATACTTGTAAAAGTAGCACATGTTTAAGGGAGAAATGATAAATGTCTGATAGAAACCAACATGGCTAAAATTTTTGACAAAAACACTGAATTATATTTAAAATAAGTCACACACAAGATATCCTGAAACTGAGGATATGTTCAGAAACTAGCAAAGTGACAGTGATGATCTTTCTCTACTTCACATATTAATCTCGTAGTGGAAGGGGCAACTCTTAAGCCTTCAGCAACTTAGCTAAGCTTTTCAATAAATCCAGAGAACCTTCACACTTCTAAATTACATCTGAGAGAGAAGTCTTTGTAACATGTCTTCTATCCAAGTCTTTTCTCTCTTTTTTTATTCCTCATTCTCCATCGCTTGAGCTCACTGTCTGTCTTCTTTCCGGAAACCTCCCAGTGCTGTCTGCCCAACTTGTTACATTATCCTTGGAATCAGAGAAGGTGTCAGCAGAATGGTGAAAGACAAGGCCTGGAATGGCCAATCTCTAAAATAGCATTCGCAGCTCTTCACAATGTCTCCTAGAACATGAAGCTGTCAGAACACTAATACCAGACAATAATCAGCAACTCTGTGTGCTGTGCCTCTCTGCAAAATTCTGCCTTCATCCTACTATAGTGGAAGCTTTCCATAATCCTAATGTTAGGACCACAGTGCTAATATCCACCTCAATTGAATTCAGATCAGCAGATATGCATTAAATACTTTCATTGTGCAAAACAACATTGGGATGGGCACTGGGAATAGGAAAAGGAAAAAGAAAAAACAGTCTCTATCCTCAAGTTTATATTAATAGCTAAATTATGTAGTGCTTTGAGGTACTTTGCACATATTATCTCATTTGGTCCCCACAACTATTATTATCTCCATTTTACAGATGAGGAAACTAAGGCTGCAGGAAGCTAAGTAACTTGCCCAGGGTCACACAGTAAGTATCTGATGAAGGACTTGAACTCAGGTCTTCCAAACACCAAGTACAGAATTCTCTCCACTGCAGTGCCTAAGCTGCCTTACTGTAGCTTAATATGGGGAATATTGGGGCAGCTAGATAGTTCAGTGGATAGAGCGCTGGGCCTGGAGTCAGGAAGACCTGAGTTCAAATCCAGCCTCAGCACCTATTATCTGTGTGCCCTTGGGCAAGTCACTTAACCTCTGTTTTCCTTAATCCACTGGAGAAGGAAATGGCAGACCACTCTAATATCTTTGCCAAGAAAATTCCATGGACAATATGGTCCACAAGGTAAAGAGTTGGACAAAACTTAATGACTGAACAAAATAACAAATGAGCTATATTAGATGGAACATGTCGTGGTGGATTGAGTGCAGGAATTGGAATCAGGAAGTCCTTGGTTTATTCTGAGAAGCATCCCATAGGCTTCTCTAGATTTCCAGAGGGGTCCTTGTGCTAAAGGGATCTGAGATCCTTTCCAGATCTAAGGCCATGATGCTATGTGTCCATGATCCTCTGATCACATCCTTTGATGCTATTATTTTGAGAATCAAGAGTTGTCTCAGTACCACTGTGATGCTTCAAAATACAACAAGGTGCAAAAGGTAACAATAATGAACATAAATGTAGTAGCTGCCCAAATCTTAAGAGGCAGCTTAGTATAGTGGATGGGGCGCTGGACCTGTATTCAAAAAGACCCGGGTTCAAATATCATCTCAGAAACTTACTAGCTATGTCCTATAAAATGATGGGGCTAGACTCCAACAGTCTATAAGTTTCTAAATGTTCTAATTTCTAGTTCTAAATTTATGGTTCTCTGATCCTAGGAAACAGTTCCTAAAAGGCTAAGGACCAAAAGGCTCATAGCAGCTCAGAAGATCAGTCTAAGGATTGAGGTTCTGGGAATCACCTTCCCCATAGAAATCACATTGTATAGCTATAGCACTGGGCACTGCAAAAGTCCACCTCTTTAAAACCCCCCATGCTCCAACAGACTATTCTTGCATTTTTTCATAGGTCCTTCCTTGGTTTACATCCTGCTGTTCTTAGTACTTTGGGGCTTGTTGTGACTCTGCACTCCAGTTTTGTAATGAGCTCCAATGCCGAATTGCCATCCCACTTCCATATTCTGTCTGTCTTGGGCAACTTTAACCTCTGTATCCCAAGACTACATAGCCCTGTTCATTCATTATCCCCCTTACCCCTCACCTAATCCTTTGTAAGTCAGTTGTATCTGTCAACCACTGACTCAAGCGCAGCACCAATGATTACACTTCCAAGTTCTATTAATTCAGTAAGAGATATTTACAGTGTTCTCCAGTAGAGATCATTAAGAAAAGTAGATTGGACAAGGAAGACTTTTTCCTCATGAGGAAAGTGGGTAGAATTGACCACAGTTACTTCCACCCAGTCAGACAGACTCAGGATATGACCTCTTCTCTACTCTCCCACTCCGTGTCTTACATTAGGAGGCAGAGAAAAGACCAGAGGCTCCCCATTCAAAGGAACTCATCTGCTTGAAAGGTCAAAATGCTCTTCATCCAAACTGTCCTTCACAATGACGCCTTCTGGGCCACAAGGGAGTGCAAAGTGTTTCTCACCTGTTGCTGCTGATGCTGGTCTCTTTCCATCTCTGAGTCCTACTCTTCCTTCACATTCCTCTCCAGATATTTTTAAATTGCCTCAGAAATGAAAAACTCTGACCTTCAGCTTGGATCCTATAATGGTTTTCCTTCTTCCTGGTCTAAGGACAAATACAACTCCAGGAGTCCTTAGCAACGTAGACTCCTTTACAAGACAGCTGAACCAATCTTATGGAAACAAATTAAAAATCCCCAATTAAACCCCAAAACAGAAATCCTGAAAATCAAAGGAGAGATTAATAAAACTGAAAATAAAAAATGTTTGAACTAATAAATAAAACTAGGAGCTGGTTTCATGGAAAAAAAACAATAAAATCTATAGATCATTAATTAATTGATTAAAAAAAAAGAAAATCAAATCTTGCAAGGAAATATAATACTGTTACCAGAAATCTTAGAATCACAAAATTATAGACTTAGAAAGTTCATTAGGAGTCATGTAGCATTATACAGTGGAAAGGAAGATGATCTTGAAGTCATGGAGAGTCTGAGTTCAAATACCAGCTACTTCCTATGTGACCTTGGGAAAGACATTTAATCCCTCTAGGTCTCAGTTACCTCATAGACAAACACAGATAAGGTATAAAAAATTGTGAATTAGTACTAGAGAATGATAATCCTTAAAGTTCTCACTCAGCACAGCTCCCTTACCAGACTCCATTCTTTCAACAAGAACATACAAACTGAATTCAAAAGTTGGATCCATGGTCAAGTTTCTCTAAAGAAGCAAAAGAAAAAAATAACAGAGTTGTAATACAAAGATACTGAAGTAAAAAAAAAAAATGCCTGACAGAAGAGAAACACAAAGCAACAATATGAGAAGAATATGTGATCTCTATACAAGCCCAAATGATTAACCTCAAAGAAAAAAAGCTGAGAAACAACTTAAGGATCATAGGTAATTTAGAATGTCATAAGTAAAAAAAAAAAAATGTAGACACCATAATGGAGAGAACAATACCAGAAAACTGCAAAACTTGTTGAAGACAGTAAACAAAGCAACAATGTAAAGAATTCACAGATTGCCTCCTCCCTCCCCACAAATCCTATATTTCAAACTCCAAAACATGATAGTTAATTTTGACAGTTCCAATGACAAA
This sequence comes from Vombatus ursinus, assembly GCF_900497805.2. NCBI lineage: Eukaryota > Metazoa > Chordata > Mammalia > Diprotodontia > Vombatidae > Vombatus > Vombatus ursinus. The sequence goes on from NW_020954652.1 coordinate 18,690,724, forward strand.
TGGCAAATTCTGCAAGCAGCCGGGGAAAAAGCCTTCCAATTATAGAGGAAAGGAAATTCTAATAACACAAGACATATTACACAAGGCTATACTCACTAGAAACTGAAGGAAGGGGGTAAGGGGAATGAATAAGCATTTATATGGTACCTACTATTTGTTAGACACTATGCTAAGTATTTTTCACAAATATTATTTCATTTGATCCTCGCAACAATCCTAAAAATAAACTGAAGCAAATAGAGGTTAAGTGATTTGTTCAGGGTCATGCAATGAGTAAAATGTCTGAGGCTAGATTTAAACTGAGGTCTTCTTGACTTTATACCCAACACAACCCTCTATGCACTGTACCACCAGCTACAATAGTATATTCTCAGAAGCATAGGAGCTCAAACTACAACTAAAAATTACAAACATCACAAACCTAAGCTTATTCATCAATGAAAAAAGATGGCTATCCAAAAAAAAAAGTTATTTGAGGCAATCCATTTTTTTAAAGCTAGAGTATTGCATTTGTAAACACCCCCTGAAACAAGTGAAATATAAGAATGATAAACAAGTATAATTATGAAATGAATGACCCCATATTCAAATGTTGGTGTTAAAAAAGAGAGACTGACCTACTAGGGTGGAGAGGAGGGGAGAAGAGAGGAAGAGAGAGGGGTGGAGGAGGAAGAGAGGGAAAGGAGAGGAGAGGAGAGGAGAGATAGAGAAAAGAGAGAAAGAAAGGAGGACAGGAAGATCATCAAGAGATGAAAGATTGAAAGATGTAAGTCAAACTTAAGGAAATAGAAGTAAAATAAAGAACTGAAACATCATGGACTATTCTTAACCCCACTGCCGCATGTGAATCGAGGTATTTTGAGTAAACAAATCACAGAGTGATTTGTCTCGATATATAGAGAGGAGAGAGGTGGTGAATACCACAGGGTGGGTGATGTACCTTATAAAGGCCATGAGTGAACAGCAAAGGAATGATGACTCCTATAGTATCTCTGCACAAAGAGTAGTCAAAAGGGAATGGAGAAGCTGCAAAAGAGGGGGACTGGAACTTAGGGAATCACAAGGGGAAAAGGTTCTTAACCCAATAGTGGAGAAAAGTTCCATTAAAAAGTATCCCAATAAGAGCAATAGTGAATATCTGCAGTAGAGCATGAAGACATCATGATGGGTTTAATCTGGGAAAACCACTTTCTCGGAGAGAGTTTTGTGCCTCCATGGACAACTTTCAAGCCAGGAAATGAGATATGGGAGATTCTTAGGGCAGCTAGCACACAAAAAAGAGGAAGCAGTAACATAAATCCAAAAATCAGATGGAATGGTTAACGGGAAGGAAGGGAGGATGATTATGAAGATGGCAGATGGTAGAAATGGACTGCATAATTTGGGACACCATGTAGGTTCTCCCTCATGGCATTGCTTCTCTCTACTTAATTTGCCTCAGGAACTGACATTCCTAAAATCCAGGGACAACAAAAAAAGGGTACAAGACAAGATTTATGAAGGCAATAACAGAAATTGGCTTGAAGAGGGATCTCAATCCATTACTGCAGAAATTTTAACCTCATGGTGAATAGAGAGAGATTCAAGAAAGAATGAAGATATGAACCATGAACCAGAGAAAGAACATCACAGAATGAACCAGAAGGGAAGAAAACTAATAGAACAAAATGAAGAAATACTTTGGAAATGGCTCCCCTAAAAAGACAACCAACATAAGAAACTGGAAAGGAGGGGAGAATTTGAACTAAACACTTAACTGAGATGGGGGAAAAGATGTAGAGAAGGGGGAAAGTGGGAAGATATGAATAACTAAATGTAGTGCCACCTTCAAGGCTAACTCTACTAACAGCACTAGTCTTGGCAGATTGGACCCACAGGGGTGTGAATGTTACTATTTTCATTGTTTTATGGGCAACCCTGTTGGTGGCTAGTTGACATCAGTTCACGTGCCCCCACTAATGTGATTCCCTTTAACCATTACTAGTTCTTTAGTAAAGGCATTTAATGAAATGTATAGTGATAATGAGGCACAGTAGGGAACATATGTGGTCAGGCAACTTCCAAAAGATTTGCAAGGCCTCAACACATTTTCTTTCTCCAGAAGAGGTCCACCTGAAGTTTGATGCAGGGTATGGTATTGGAGATAGAGGAGTAGCTCTGTTACTCGGATGAGCTGGTCTCACATAGAACACAGTGTCTCTAATGGACAGGAAGCTCTGCTAGGGTTGGGTCCAGCAGTTCACTTGGTTGTTGAGCTGAGCTGGACTGGGCAGCCTGCTCAGTCCTTGGGAATGGCTGCTTCTAGACAAGATAGTTGTTGTAGTTTGTCCTTCATTTTCAAAGAGGACCAAATAATATTATGAGTGATGTCTTGACTCATGCATGAACTGGATTTAAGTAATGCAGAGTTGCACAGAATCATCAGCCTCATTCTTCCAGATTCATCGAAGTCTAGTGACAAGACAAAAGTCAAAACAACTGGTGATGGCCCAAAATGCGGTGGATGACCTTGGGGTCTTTTATGTCTGATCAAGCTCTAAGCTCTTCACAGCTACTGCTTCAGCCACCTTCATGGCCATTGGAACAAATTGTTCTCATCCACTCATTCTACTGGGAGAAGTCTTCACTTGCTTGGGGGTAGACATCCCCACTAATTCACCAACACGTTTGAGGCCTGTCAGTTACCTTCAATCTGGTTTAGCCCATCTTCTGAGAAGGTTTGCCAGGGTGTGGAAGCTGTGCATGCTTCCCAGAGCCTTAAGTGAGAGTTGAGTGCCAGGTAGACACCAAAGGTGGATGAGTAACCCTGAAAAGTACTCAGCAAGCCCTCACATTAGAAGTGCTAGTCCTCCTTGACCTCCCCATACACCCCAATCAGTCAGTTATTCAGCCACTAGCATGTTGCCAAACTAGACTAAACAGGCTGTTCTGCCTCTAGACAGCTACTGCTAGACTGGGTTGAATATGTTGCTTTTTCAGGTTGTGTTCTTTTCTGGATGTGGGATCTTCCCTGGACAGTTCAATCCACTGGACTGTCTGGGCTTTCTCTTCAATGGACAGCTGCGGTCCCTTTCCACCTTCAGCTGAATTCTCTTTAGCTGGTATGCTGCTGTGCACTTTTAGAGTGGAATATTTCTGAACCTAGGGCTTTCGTTGGTCCCAGAAATATTTCTGAACCTAGGACTAGCAAAAGCCTTTTAAGCTATGAGGTTTTTCACCTCCAGACAAGAGGTTGGAGGGATCTAGGCTCTCAGGTTAGACAACCCTTCCTATTTCTAAAGCTCTTTTCTCTTTTAAAGCACTCCACCTTGCCTTAGGGTGATCAGTCCAAATTCAGTCAGTTAGATTTCACAAACTCCTTTTTAGATCTTATGCAGATGAGTAGTGAGAGACAAATTATAAATGCAGTCTGTGCCTTCAAGGCAATTCATTGCCTTAGTAGCCTCTTAAAAGAATGCAATAGAACTATTCAATCTTCAGACCATTTCTAAGGTGAGCAATGTCTATTTTCTTCCTGAAGTCCTTCCCAATTATATTTCAACATATCCTTCTTTTAGCATCTGCAGATCTCTAGCTTTTGCTGCAGCCTCACTAGGTTACCTATTTTTATATAATTAATAAAAGAGATGAAAACAAAGCAATAATTTAGGTAAAATCTCCACATTAGAGAAAGGGTTGGCAAACAGGAATGGGATGTGGGGTACAGAAGGAGGTAGAGGAGACTGTGGAAATAGAGTCAATACTTTGTTCCTACTTGGCTGGGTTTAAGGTGACTGAAAGAGAAAGGGGACTTTTAAAACCTAAGAATCAAACAATACTAAAGACACAAATGGATGAAAACAATCACAATTCCCATAACTTTTACTTGTGAATAGATTAAACATTCCAATAAAATAAAGGAATGATGACATCAGTAAGAAAACAAAACCCCACAATTTGTTGTTTAAAAGAAGCGTACCTAAAAAGCAAATACATACATGAAATCAAAATGAGAGGCTACAACAAAGTTTACTGTGTTTTTAGTCAAAACTAAACAGTCAAAACTTTGAATCTTACTATTAGACAAAGCAAAAATTAAAAATTCACAATATAAAGATTAAAAAGAAATTACGTTATGCTTAGAGGAACTACAGACAATAAAATAATATTAATCAATCAATAAACATTTATCTGTTAAGAACACTACTATGTACCAGACACTGTGCTAAGCCCTTGGGATACAAAAAGAGGCAAGATAGTCCCTAAACTCAAGGAGCTTACAATCTAATGGGGACAATACACAAAAGGAAGGTGAATAGGGAGAGGGAGGGAAAAGAAGGTACCGAATGTGGTATGTGATGTAGGGTTCAAAAGAAGTCCAAAAGCAATGTAGCTGGTGGGAAATGGGATGAAGGCTGTGCTATACCCATTCTCCATAAATAGAAGCCCTGGAACCCATGGTCCTGTCCTCTCATCAGAAGGGCAGAAGGTACTGATGAGATGTGAGTGCCAGGCAGATTCAATCTTGCAGCATAATGAGATTTTCCAGTGATGAGTTTCCTGAGGAAGGAAGGCATGATGGAAAACTTCAGAAAAAAGTCTTAAAGCAGTACAGATGGTGGGAAATGAGGAGAAAAAACTTTGCTAAGCCCCCTCTTTGAATAGAGATCCCGGAGCCCTTGTCCAGCTGCATAAAAGAATATCCCTAATATTTTAGTTGTTATGGCTCTAAATCTAGGCATTAATTTAGTTTATATCATTGTTTTTATTGCACTGATATGCCCCCCATCTATGAACACTCAATAATTCTCTTATTATTTGTCATTCTTTATTTAAGGAGTGCTAAGCAAAAATAAAAAAATCTGTCACTATCACAATATTCCTATACATGTTTTTGTCTGTTTAGTCATTTCAGTCATATCTGACTCTTCATGACCCCATTTAGGATTTTTTTGGCATAAATACTTGAGCGGTTTGCCATTTCCTTCTCCAGCTCATTTTATAGATAAGGAACTAAAGCACACGGGGTTAGGTGACTTGCCCAGGGTCACACAAGTATTAAGTGTCTGAGGCCAGATTTGAACTCAGGAAGATGAGTCTTCCTGACTCCATGTCCAATATATCCACTGCACCACCTAGCTACCCCCATCTCATCTTATAGATGAGAATCCCCCAAATGTAAGATCGGCACGCCCACAAGCAGGTTGTCTAAATGTATAGCTGTGGCTAAGACTAAGAGAGGTAAAGTGACTTGCCCAAGGCTACAAAGCTAGTAAGGGTCTGAGGCAGGATTTGAACTCAGATCTTCATGTCTACAATTCCAATATTCTCTCCACTGGGCCACCTAGATACCTGCAGTAGGAAAGAACTTGTCTCTCGCCATAACTCTGCTATAATACAACTAGTTTGAAGCCATTGGAGAATCATTTACCTTTCCGAGCAGCTTTATTGGTTCTCTTCAAAAACAAAGGACGAACAACAACAAAGCTATAAAATGACAGGATTAGACTATACAATTCCTAAAATCAAGTTTACCTCCAAATATCAGAGTCCTGTGACCTCAAGCAAAAGTATAACCAAGAGAGTGGGGACAGCCGAGATTACACTGTCACTGACTTTGTGACACAGATCATTGCCATCGAAGCCTTTCACGGTGACTAAGATCTTGGGAAGCTCTGCATGTCCCACAAGACTTCCCCAGGGGCAAAGAACTCAGGGGAATACAAATAAATTCTGGGAAAGCCTCCCAGGAGCAACAGACCCTGGAGGTCACAGTGAGAGGTTTTACCTTTGCTAACTCTTCCTCAAGCTTTACAACAGGTGAAAAGTGAATTAACCTTAAAAAGAAAAGAAAAAAGCCCAAAAGTGTTTCTTTTTTTAAAAATTTTTTCTGAATCCTACAGACCACTTCATAATATCACTGACAATAAGATTATTGCAGGCCTCAGAGCTACTGCCCATAGTTGATGCTGCCGCCTCCATAGCTCAGCTGCCCTGGCTTACTCATTGTGCTAACACCAACATTATGTGATTCATTCTTTCAGTGAGATAGATTTCCTTTCAGAAGGAAAAAAAAGAACTAAAGAAAGCATATTCTTTTCATTTGGGGGCAACTAACATTCCATTTTATACCTATGAGAGGCAGTGTGGTTTAGTGGGTAGAAAGCTGGCCCTAATACCACAGACATGGATTCACGACCCATGTTGGAGAGATATCAACTCTGTGACCCTGGGCAAATTATTTTACTTCTCAGTGTTCTAAACATCTGAAATGGTAAAAGAATTTCTTTACTAAGGGTTCCCTATACCAACAAAATCACAGACTTGTTCCCTATCCCATATACCTGCTAGAAATTGTGTAGATATGCCAAGAGGTGGAAATGGCCACTGAACATTGTGCTAAAACAATAATTTGGGGTTGATTCCAGCCAAACAGCTTTTGTTTTGTTATTTTTCAGTCATATCTGACTCTTCTGACCCCATTGGGGGTTTTCTAGGCAAAGACACTAGAATGGTTTGCCATTTCCTTCTTCAGCTCATTTTACAGATGAGGATACTGAGGCAACAGGGTGAAGTGACTTGCCCAGGGTCACGCAGTTAGTAACTGTCTGGGGCTGGATTTGAACTCAGGGAGATGAGTTTTTCTGACTCTAGGTCTGCCACTCTATCTGTTGAGCCACCTAGCTGCCCTTGAACAGCTTCTACCACCCAACAATTTGACATAAGTTCACTCCCAAAGGATAAATCAGTGAATCAAGTTTAGCAAGACCATCTATTTGCCAACTAAATAAATGAGTTGTTCTCTTTGCAATGTATGATCTTCTCCTGCTGTAGGTTAAAGACATTGCCAAGTTTAAATTCCAGTGGTTTCAATTTGTTGTGGCTGGGAACTGATAACGATCCTAATCTTCTTTCCAGAATATTTTTGATAAGCTTAGTCATTAGATCCAGGAATAAAAATCAAAACACTTCTGGTTGGGAAAATGGAAGAAGCAACCCATCTGTCTTTCACCATGATAAATTTGTCCAAGACAAGGCTTTCACCATATAAAACATTATCTTTTCACTTTGCTGCTGCTCCAGACACAAATATGCCAAGACTTCAAGAAATCTAGCTAGAAGACAAGAATCCCACCTGGCTAAGATCGAATTGCTCTTGACTGAAGATACCTAGCCAAGGAACTTCCATCACTTTCTGGTGCAACAGAATAATAAACTTGATCTATATTTAGGTGACAAAAAAACAAGGGTAGAGTCATTAGTCACCAATTCTTTTAATTTAAATAGATCTGCAGGATGAGAAAATAAACACTCCCTCCCTTCTTTGCAGATCCAGGGGACGATGGATATGAAACACTGCATATACTGTCAGATTCAGTTGATGTATTTGGCTGGTTTTGCCAAACTATTTTTCCCCTCTCTTTCATTTTTGTTGTTGTTGCTATAAAGGATGGGTCAATGGGAGAAAAAGAGGAAGAATTTATTCAGAAATGATTATGTAAAAATAAAAGACTAATACAAATTTATTTTAATAAATAACAATCAATATGTGAGTCCCCAGAAATGAAATGATAATTATGTAAAATCATTTAAGATCAATTAGTTGAGGGTTATGTCCCTGAAAAAGGAAGAGTCAAAACAGAAAAATAACCAGTGGCAGAAGTATTCTTAGAAATATCAATCAATCAATAAACATTTATTAAGCATCTACTATGTTCCACACACTATGCTAAGTGTTAGGGATACAAAAAGAGGCAAAAGGCAATCCCTGCCCTCAAAGAGTTTACAGTCTAATGGGGGAAATGACATACAAACAAATATATGAAGCAAGATATATGCAGGACAAATAGGAATTCTTACTTTGATTTCAACATGAAACTCCTCCGAAAAGAGAGAAGGTCCCCACCTCTCTACTCCCATAACAATAATAGCTAATAATAGCCAGCATTTATATAGTGCTTTAAGGTCTGCAAAGTATTTTACATGTGTTATCTGATTTTGTTCTACACAACCACCCTGTGATGTAGGTGAAATTATTATCCCCATTTTACAGATAAAGAAACTGAGACTGAGGTTAAATGATTTGCCCAGAGTCACATAGCTAGTAAATGTCTAAGGCAGTATTTAAGCAGAGGTTTTTATAACTCCAGTTCCAATAGTCTAACCACTTAGCCCTCTACTGCCATCAATATAATGGCATCACATAATCTTAAAAATGAGGAAGTTCAGAATGTCAAACTAACACGACAGAAAAGCATCACTGCTATCTAAAACACTTATAATACCAACCTATTTTTGAACCCTAGGAGATTTTTTTTTTTGTTTCTTGGACTCACGGTCAAAGGACTTACCTGGCAAATCAATATTACCATTACTTTTGTGAAAGGAATCACAATAACAATGACAACAATAACTACTAACATTTATATAATGCTTACTATGTGCCAGGTACTGTGTTAAGTAAGCAGTTTACAAGTATTATCTCATTTGATCGTCACAACAACCATGGGGAGTAGGTATTATTGTCCCCATTTTACAGATGAGTAAACTGAGGTTTAGAAGCTAAATGATTTGCCCCAGGTCATGCAGCTAGTAAGGGGCTGAAGCCAGATTTTAACTTGGGTCTTCCCAGCTCCCAGGGTTCTTATCCATTATGCCATCTAGGGGCCTAGAGTATGACAATACTTCCCTATGGCTCTACTTAGAATCTTTTTTATTTTGAATAGAAGGTTGTCCTGGGCTGATGCTCCCACTTCCTCCCTGCTCCTCCATATGCCTTTATGGCAGTCCTCTCCTGTTTCTCTGTCCCACTCTTCCTTATCCTACCATCGTGCCCTATGGAAACCCTATTCTTTTGTTAACAAACTCCCCTTCATATTTGACATTTGCACTTCCCCAGTGGGGCAGTGGATAGAGCACTGAACTCGAAATCAGGAAGACTCATCTCCCTGAGTTCAAATCTGACTTCAGGTATTTACTAGCTATGTAACCTTGGGTAAGTCACTTAACCTTGTTTGTCTCACTTTGCTCATCTGTAAAATGAGCTGGAGAAAGAAACAGCAAGCCACTCCAGTATCTTTGACAAGAAAACTCCAAATGGAGCCACGAAGAGCCAGACACAACTTAAAACAACTCAACAACTTCTCCCAAGTAATTACTTTATGTCTATTTTGCATTTCCTTATATTGGCATGTGTTATTTCCCTGTTTGTCCCAGCATATATCACAGTGTTTAGCACATAATAAGTACCTAATAAATGCTTGTTGGATTGGAATGAACTGAATTAAAACCATTCATAGGACCTTCTGAGGAATAATTTCATTAAGAAACAACGTGGAAACAAGAACAGGACCAGGATTTAGGAGACCTTGGTCCAAGACTCGATTTTGTCCCTAATTTGTTATGTCACCTTAGCCGAGTTACTCTCCCTCTCTGGATGCAAAGGAGTTGGGTTCGATTTTCTCTCAAGCTCCTTCCAGCTCTAACATTCTATGATTCTGTCTTTTCTGCAGAGGAAAGAGGGGAGGAATCCCTCTTTGATCTCAGAGGCTGTATGGTGGGATCCTCCTCTGGCAACTTGCACATCAATCAGAATGCTTAACACAGAATTCTGCAGTCAAACAACCGCTCCTGTAAAGACACGCTAGGTAAATCTGTCAGTTTATTGATCTGGCAACTCCCTACATGAATTCAGAGACTGTGAACACTTCCAGCCTTATCTGATATTATTTTTGGCTATGTTTCCCAACAACTTCTCCACACCGAAGCCCTCCAACATACTGAAGGCTGTCCTCTGATTCTTTTTGGTATCTCAGGGATATCCATGTGCCACTTGGACAGCCCATCTGGAACATTCTGTGAAATGTCATCAGGAAAGATTGACATTTAAGGCAACTTTCTGTGACAAATTACTTTTAAGAATTTCATTGCAAATAAAAAAAGGAAAAATACATACCAATTATAGTTTCCCTCAAAATAAGTCATCAGAATCACAGTGTTTGAAGGGGCCTCAGAAGTCATGTCCTTTGGTTTTGTGCCTGACTCTCTGAACTTCTCTACCTCAACCCCAGCAGCCTTTTCACCAAAGATGCCTCAATCACATCAGCCTACTCACCCTGGAAGATGCCTCTATCACAACCTTCTCACCGTAGAAGACGTCTCCATCACATCAGCCTTCTTACCCTCATCACAACCTTCTCATCCTGGAAAATGCCTACATCCCTGCAGCCTTCTCATGTTGGAAGAGGCCTCCATCACATCAGCCTTCTCACCCTGGAAGAGGCCTCCATCCATGCTGCATTCCCACCCTGGAAGAAGCCTCTTTCCCCACCTCCAAATGGTGTGTTCTTTCCCAGAATTCCACTTGAGTAAATGTTGAAGGAGCTGAAGAAAGTAGACATACTAATACACTGGGATGGAGCTGTAAATTGTTCCAATCATTCTGGGAAATAAATTGAAATTGTACTTTTCAAAAGTTAGTAAACGTTCACCCTCTTAGATCCAGAAATGTTGCTACCAGGTACATACCCCAAGGAGGTCAATGACAGAAAAAAATGTGCCATATGCACCAAAACACTCATTGCTGCACCTTTTTTGTTGTAGTTACTCATCAATTGAGGAATGGTTAGGCAGAAGGTGACACATGAAGGTAAAAAAAAATAGTCCTGTACTGAAGAAATGATGATTATGATAGGAAGACATATGAACTTATGCAAATAAAGTAAGTAGAACTAGGAAAACAATTTTAAAATGACTAGAACAATATTAAAGGAAAGACTGAAAAAATGAAACTGAACTCTAATTATAACAATCAAGCTTGGCTCCAAAGAAGAAATGAGAAAATGCATCTTTTTCTCTTCATCAGAGGGTGGAAAATGATGAGTGTGGAATATTACACAATCAGACTAAATTGGTGTATTACATTTTCTCTCACTTGTTTTTCTTTGTGTATAGGTTAGTTTTGTGGTACTACTTTTTATCATTTTTCTCTCTTTCTTTTTTATTCTTTTATATAGGCTACCTAAGTGGACAGGAAGGGAGAAGGCAGGCATATATTTGGAAATGAAGGTACATTAAAGGTATATATGTTTAAAACAGCTAGCAATTTTCAAAATTTAGAAGAAAAAATGAATCTATTCAAGAACAGAAAATGAAATACACTTCCCTCCTCACGGCAGTGAGGTGGGTGGACTACAGGGAGGAAATGTTATATACAACATTAGATATGGTAACTATATCAAATGTTTTTACTTAGGGATATTTGGATTATGGGTTCAGAGCTGGTATGGATTTTAGAAGCTATGTAGTCCAACCCTCTCATTTTACATATAGGGAAACTGAGACTCAGGAAGGTTGAGTGACTTTACTAGCATCACACACATAATAAATTACAGAGCTAGAATTCAAGCTCAAATCCCCTGACTACAAATCTGATTCTCTTTCCACTGCACTATACTACTTTCCAATTGTTTCTCTTTGTCACAGGGAAATATGCAATCGGAAGAGGGGGGAAATGACCGTGATATAGTGACAAAAGGCATCAAAATGTATTTTTTTTTATCTTAAGTGAATAAAATATCTCTTTTACTCAGAGATTCCATTGCTGGGTAAATCCAAGGAGGTCAAAGGCAGAAAGAAAACTCCCATATTCACCAAAGTACTTGTAACAATATTTTTGTGGTAGCAAAGAACTGGAAACAAAGATGTCCATTGACCAGGAAATGGCTAAACAAATTGTGGCAGCTGAAAGTAATGGAAAGCTACTATGCTGTAAGAAATGACAAATGTGAACCATTCAGAGAATTATGAGAAAATTGATATGAAAAGTGTTATTTATATTATAAAATTATATGAAAAGTGTTATTTATATTTATTTAAGTGACTTGCCCAGGGTCACACAGCTAATAAGTGCCTGAGGCCGTATTTGAACTCAGGGAGATGAATCTTCCTGACTCCAGGCCCAGCACTCTATCAGCTGTGCCACCAGAGGGTTGGATGGTAGAGCAAATAAACTCCTCTGAATGCCTTCCTTTTGTAGAGGGCTTGTAACTTTACAATTAACTCTCTATTTTCCATCAGTGGCTCTGTTTGGTTTCCGCTTACTACCACTATACGCTCTCCAGTGACTCCCTGCTTTTTGACCTTTCTTTCATGTGTTGTCTTTTCTATTTAGATTGTAAGCTCCTTGAGAGTAGAGACTGTCTTTTTTTTTTATATCGTCAGCACTTAGCACAGTGCCTGGCACATTGCGTGTGCTCAACAAATGTTAATCAAACTGAACAGAATTGAATTTCAGAAAGCCAGTGGTTTGCTTGCTAAGTGGCCTTTGGTACCCAACTGCTGAAGAGATAGGATTATAAAGAAAAAGAGTACAGTTCAAAATAAAGTGAATCAGTTGAAGCCTCTTGAAAGGAACCATTTATTTAGTGACAGTAAGTGGATTACAAAAAGCTTTTTCACTTGGATTTTAAAATCTCACTTTCAAAGATCCAAGCAAGTACCTAAGGAAAAATTTGGACTATACTTCTCCTAAATATAGAAGACCATATAAACTGAGCTGAGTACAATAGATCAGGAAACTAAAGGTTTGTCAAGAAGTAAAAATCCCCACAATTTTCTAATTTTCAACATTAAATTTTATAACCTCTCATTCATAATAACACTGATCTTAAATTAAGTGCCCTTCAAAGTTGAGGGCTTTTTCATCTTTTATGTTTATTTCTCAGATCCTGACAAAAAGTATGTTATTTCACTTAGCCTTCAAAAGCCATAGGATTCCTAACACTTTAGGAATCTTAGAAGACAATTATCCTTAAAATGCTTTTCAGATTGGTCAAGAGCCTCTGATTTTAAAAAAAAAACCTACCCTATTTATTCTAAAATGCAAAGTTAAGAATGTCAAAATGTATTCTCTTATGCAGTCTTATACATATGTATGTCTATGTGTATGTATGTATGTGTGTGCGTGTGTGTGTATGTGTGTAACCTGGGCTTCAAACACGGATGCAGGTAGTATCCTTTGATTGGCTACTGGGATCTTTAAAACTAGCAAGACTAAGTCATTATTATACCCTTTTCTGTCATTCTCTTTCTGATGAGCTCTTTTTGGCTCCACCATAATGGATGCGTTGAACTAAAGAACCAGTTAGAGGGGAAGATTATCCTTCTTTTACCCCAGCTCCATAAAATGGGCCTAGGGATGTTCGTTTCTGTTCTGTGTTGCTTGTTCTCAGTTCTAGGTGCTGGAGGTGATCCTCGTGGGACTAGAAATTCAAGTCAAGGGGATCTTGAAGCCAGGATTGCAAGTAGGGTAATGAAGCCAGCCAGGCTATCATGGAAACTCTAAGAAGTGAGGGTACCTGGAATTCAAACCTGACTGGGGATTTGGATTTGGACTATGGGGCTGTTCTATGGGAACCAAGTTAAACTATGAACCTAATCTCTTTTCCCTCCCCAGAGGCTGAGGTGTGGGTTGGGGAGGATTATACCTCCTAAGTATTGGGAGAGTACGTTTCTGTTTGTGATTATGCCTTTTGAAGTAGACATTCCTTTGTAAAATCTTCTGTGTTACAAAATAAATATATGCGTGTATGTATACATACATATATATGGCAAGAATATACAGAAGAACTATACAAGAAAGATCTTAACATCACTGAGATAACCACGAAAGTGTGGTTACTGATCTAGAGCCAGACATCCTGAAGAGTGAAGTCAAGTGGGCCTTAGGAAGCATTGCTAACAATAAGGCTAGTGGAGATGACAGAATTCCAGCTGAGTTATTTAAAATCCTTTAAGAAAAATGATGCTGTTAATGTGCTGCACTCAATAGGCCAGGAAAACTCAACAGTGTCCACTGGATTAGAAACGGTCGTTTTACACCCCAATCCTAAAGAAGGTCAATGCCAAGGAATGTTTGAATTACCAAACAACTGTGCTCATTTCACACACCAGCAAGGTTATACTTAAGATTTTGCCAGCTAAGTTTCAGCAATATGTGAACCAAGAATAACCAGAGGAGTAGGCTGGTTTTTGAAGAGGCAAAGGAACCAGAGTCCAAATTGCCAACATTTCCTGGATTATGGAGAAAGCAAGGGAGTTTCAAGAAAAACATCTGCTTCATTTAGTACACTACATCCTTTGACTGCATGGATCACAACAAGAAATGGCAAATCCTCAAAAAGGTGGGAGTGCCGGATCATCTTACTTCTCTACTAAGGAACCTGCATGTGAGCCAAGAAGCAGCAGTTAGAGCCAAACATGGAACAATTGATTGGTTTAAGATCGGAAAAGGAGTATGACAAGGCTGTATATTGTCACCTTATTTATTTAAGTTACATGCAGAGTACATCGTGTGAAATGCTGTATGAATCAAAAGCCAAAATTAAGGTTGCTGGGAGAAATATCAACAATCTCAGATATGCAGAAAGTGAAGAAAAATGAAGAAGCCTCTTGATGATGGTGAAAGAGAAGAGTGTAAACGCTGACTTAAATTTTAATATTAAAAATAATCTTGGCAACTGGTCCCAACACTTCCTGGAAAATAGAGGGAGAAGAAATGGAAGCAGTGTCAGATTTTATATTCTTGGGCTCAAAGACCGCTGCAGATAGCGACTGTGGCCGTGAAAATAAAAGACACTTGCTCCTTGGAAGGAAAGCTATGGCAGATTGAGACAGCATACTAAAAGCAGAGACATCACCTTGCCAATGAAAGTCTGTATAATTAAAGCTATGATTTTTCTAGTAGCAATGTATGGCTGGGAGAGCTGGACTATAAGGAAAGCTGAATGCCAGAGAACTGACCCATTCGAATTGGAGTGCTAGAGAAGACTTTTGAGAGTCCCTTGGACAGCAAAGAGATCAAATCAGTGGATACTTAAAGAAATTAATGCAGGCTATTCACTGGAACGTCAAATACTGAAGCTGAAACTTAAATACTTTGGCCACATAATGAGAAGATGGGACTCATTGGAAAAGACCCTGATGTTGAGAAAGATTGAAGGCAAAGGAAAAGAGGAGAGCAGAGGATGAGATAGATAAATGGGGTCATGGAAGCAATGAACAGACTTGGACAGACTTCAGGAGATAGGGAAGGATAGAAGGGCTTGGAGAACTGTGGTCCATGGGGTCATGAAGAGTCAGACATAACTGAATGAATGAACAACAACAAATATGTGTGTATACATATTCAGCCCATTGTTCTAGCCTATCAAGATCTTAAGAAAGGTTGTATTAAAAGAGGGATGTCAACAAGCACATTATATTCTGCAACACATAAACTTGTGGTAAGTTCAAGTTCCCGAGATCCCACAATGTATGTTTGCTAGTATCACAGCCCTAGGATGGAGTCTTCTCGTGATACTCGAACTGCTTCCTCGGTGTCTTCTTTTGTGCCATAATTCTTACTTCTCTCCTCTGACATTTCTGATATGATGTCACAATGATCTTTCACATTTACATAGCACTTCAAAGTTTCCAAAGAACTTCTGTCACAACAGCTCTGTGATAGGCAAAGCATAATTACTTCCATTTTATAGATGGGTAAACTGAGACCCAGAGAGGTTAAACCTTTGGCTGTTTTTAGTTAATACCTTCTAACTAGTGTCCTCTCTTAGTTGCTCAAGACACCCATTTCTCTGTAGGTATCTGAATATGGAGGAAACCTAAGAGCTCTTCTCCTGACCTACCTGGCACATAGAGAGAGCACAGCTCAAGCTATGAGGTGCCACACTAGGGACTTACTATTGTCAATTCTCGTCCCCTTTGTCTACAGCTCACCAGCTTCTGAATGCACAGAGTGACTCACCAAGGAGAGGGTTAGCGTCACAGAGCAATGCAGCATCCACCCTTTCATCTTCCTATACATTCACACAGAAGCTTGCCTAGGGCCAGAGACCTGTGTCACTATTGCAAAGGGACATACCTACCATCATTTGGAGCTCTTTCTCTACAACTCCTGCCGTCTAAGGCTTACTTCTCTCCTGCTATTGAATGGGCAGCAGGAACAGGGAAAGGGGGTTAAGAATTCTGACTTTACCTAGATAAGATACCCTTATTCCTCATCCAGCCTGATGGTCCTTCCAAATCAGCTTTGGAGAAATGAGATGTCCTTCTCCAAAGCACCACACCTAGAGTATAGTCTCTAGTGACTGCCAACCCAGTCTAGTCAGTCCTTAGACCACTTCCATGAAATACATGAACCAGAAACAAATAGAGCCTTATAACCAAAATGGATTAAACTTATAGCTATAGATGTAGATAGGCATCCCCAACTAAATTGTAAGCTCAGTTACAAATACTGGATTGGTTTCTTTTTTATGATAGCATTGACAGTTAGGTGACAGGTACTCCAGAAATCCTTGTGGAATGAGGGAAAAGCAAGGGAGTAAGTATTTATTAAGTGCCTGCTATATACCAGGCATTGTACTGAGTGCTTTACAAATATTTGATCCTTGTAACAACCCTTCAAAGTAGGTGCTATTATTATCCCCATTTTATAGTTGAGGAAACTGAGGCAAATAGAAATTAAGTGACTTGCCCAGGATCACACAGCTAGTGTCTAAGGCTAGATTTGAACTCAGGTCTTTCTGACTCCAGGCCCAGCACTCTATCCTAACTGCCTTTCGAATGAATTGTTTTTCGGAAATTTTTAAGTAGTTTATTTTTCATACTTGTTAGCTAAAGTCTAATCTTAGACAACTAGAACAATTTTCAAATAGGGATTATTATACCACTTAGGTCGTCAACTTAAATTATTTATTTGTACTTTGTAACCTGTAAAATAATTGTAAATTCAAATTATTATTATTGCTATTGTTTTTGTTGCCATATGACATAATGGATAGAAAGTCAACCCCAAAGCCAGGAAGATCTGGGCTCAAGTCCTACCTCTGAAATATGCTGGCTGTTTGTAAATCTGGGCAAATTACTTAACCTCTCAGGGCTCTAGGAAACTCTGACTATAAGTTGTAGAAAAGGTGCTAATCCACATTTGAAGAGGGAATTTCCTTACCCAGAAGTTCCCAATGAAATCACAGATTCCATATTGGTGTTGCCCTTATTTGTTGCTATGAAATGACTGCTTAACTGCAAACTTACTGAAAACAAGAACCATATCTGATTCAAATTATTTCCCATGGTGCCTAGCACAACTTGTTCACAACTTGTTGAAAAAATAAGTGAATGTCCCCAATTCTTGTTATTGGAGCCTATCAATAATCTATAATATTTAAATTTCACAAGTATGTTTGAGTTTCATAACTCATTTAGCTAATATTTTTACATAATTCGTTTTACAAATAAGTAATAGAGTTTTATTTAACTATACAAAATGGCTTATCTTTTTCAAGAAGATTCTGGTTTCTCTTTTATCTTTTGTAAATAGGATTGTTATTAGTGGATTTTCAAACTCTCTGCAAACCATCTCTCCAATGTCTAGCCACAATAGAAGCAGTCTCCATTTTTAATCCCATTGCATTCCGGGAAACTTTTTTGGAAAGCAGAACAGTCAGTGAAAAGTAAATGATTTTAACCATAAAATTTGAGTTAAGTATTAACCTGCAATTACCCTTTCCTCCACCAGATGGTTCTCATACATTGAAGAGGATTGAGATGGACACCTAAGGGATAAACCAATTAAGGTGGTGAACGATGGAGGGTGGGTTTTAAGAGGTCATTAATGTATTTGTGAGATGTAAAATTATAACAAAAACAACAAGAGAAAGGACACCATGTGATTAGCCCTTCAGGCTTAATTATATACTTCAAGGACTTCATCTAGGATGCTCACTATCTTCAATGAAGTAGAGATGATCTGCGAGAGGTTCAGTAGGTAAAAATTCATTATCCTAAGGCCATCTTAGCAATGAGACTCTCAAAACATAGCACTGCTGGTCTTCAGACAAATATAGACAGTTCATCACCACATATGTACTTTAAGTCTTTTCTTCTTGGACTCCATTGGGACAGCCTTCAATAATCCAAAATCTACCTGGCAGAAGAAATTCTTTTCAGCTGAGGACATGGGAGTAGAAGCTTAAATTGTTGGGGTAAACTCAAAAGAAGGGACTAATTTGATAATATATACGAGCAAAGGCTCATAGTAGGGGGAAAATGTCTTGGCCACAAGGACTACAAGAATGTCTAAGAGAAATGAAACAAGATAAAAAGGGGAAATTATAAGTGAAAAAAAGAGCTCTGGAGGAAAGGATTGAAAGGAGAATAAGTCACTTAGAGTAGAAGATTGTAATCCTTACCCAAGTAATACACTCACTAAAAAAGAGAAGGAAGAAATCAAAATCCATTGAGTCCATGAGATAACAAAATTATTGAAAAAAAGTCAAAAGATGGAAAAAATAGAGATAAATATTGTATACCTACTATCCAAAGCAAGTGCCCTAGAAAACTACTAGAGGAAGATTTCATTATTTGACAAAAACTGCTGGAGAATCTGGAAAGAAGTCTGGCAGCAATAAAGTTTAGAACAAAATCTCACATTATATGTCATGATGGATATATGACCAAATAGATATATGACCTAGATATAAGAGCAGGGAAGAATACACCTTTTGCACCTATGGATAGAGAAAGAATTCTTAACCAAAGGATAGAGGGAATTACAGAAGATAAAATGGACAGTTTTGATTATATGAAATTGAAAAAGTTTTGTACAAACAAAATCAATACAGCTAAAATTAGAAAGGAAACAATTAACTGGAGGGAAAAACAACTTTGCAGCAAATCTTTCTAATAAAGATCTACTACCAGAGATGTATAGGAAATTCATTCAGATATATAAGAACAAGACATTCCCACTAGATAAATGGTCAAAGGATATAAACAAGCTATAAGAAAGAAAGAAAAAGAGAAAGAAAGGAAAGGAGGGGGGAAGGAAAGGAGGGAGGGAAGGAGGGAGGGAAGGAAGGAAGGAAGCTTGGAAGGAAATCCAAGCTATTGACAACTATGGGGTGGGGGTGAGAGAATACTCCAAATCACTAATAATAAAAGATATGCAAGTTAAAACAATTCTGAGTTTTAACATTACAATTATAAGATTGACAAAGATGACAAAAAATGAAAATCACAGTTTTTGAAAGGGGATTTAGGAGGGCAGGCACTAGTACACTATTAATAGTGTTGTGAATTAATCTAACCATTCTGGAAAGCAATTTGGAACCATACCCCAAAAGTCACTAAAAGTCTTATCATTTAAATACCACTGGGAGGGGGGAAAAAGAGAGAGAGAGAGAGAAAGGGGGGGAGGGGGAGAGAGAGAAAGAGAGAGAGAGAGAGAGAGAGAGAGAGAGGGAGAGAGAGAGAGAGATCCACAAGAACCTTTTTTTTATATCAAAGAACTAGAAAATAAAAGGTAAGTACATCAATTGGGGAATAAATCAACAAATTATAGTATATGAATATAATGGAACTAGGAAGTGAAAAGAAGGAAGAAACAATTTATACAAGGACTTCAACACTAAAAAAAAAAAAAAAAACTAACTTTGATGGACTTAAGAACTCTGATCAACAAAGATCATGCCCCACTCCAGAAGACTAGTTATCTTGGCACAGTATGATATACTCCAATGTACAGAAATAGGCATTTTCTAACATGGACTATGTGTAGATTTGTTTTGCCTAACTGTCCTAATTTGTTGCAAGGGTGGCTTGGATGTGGGAATTGTAATAGTGATGATGAAAAAAGAAAGAAAAATATCACTGAAACATTTTTCAAAACACACAGAAGAGAACAAAAAGATGTTCAATGTGAGATAAACAAGTAGAACAGCTTTGAAACTACTATGTTGAATTTATTACACTTAGGAAAAAACAAGGTGTGTATAATAGAGGTTTACTTGTTTCATATATGATCTTCTTTCTATTTTGTTATATATAGAAAGTTCATATTTGTTGATGTTTATCAAGTTCTGAATAACAAAAATTAAAATTAAAATATTAGGAGAAAATTCTATCACGGATCCACATGGATGCTCTAGCTACTTGCTTATCTATTGAGTGAGCGTATGAAAACACAAGATCTTTATGATCTTTTAAAAGACTAAAAATGTTGAGAAATGCCAAGTTTGAAAATATTCTCCTAGTTTCCTTTTCCATAAATGAGTTACTACCCATCATGAACATTATTTTAACATACTCCTTCCAGTCTTCTCTTTTGCTGTTCTGGTCATTAAAAGATATGAGTCAATAGACCCCATTTATTTATATAATTTTTCTTAACACTTAAAAGATTTAGTAATCAAAATACTAAGTTCTTCCCTTTCACTTTTCCCCCTTGAAATTATTTTTCTATCACTTTGATATGTTTTGTATTTATTGTTTGTTTGTCCCTCTCCCCCTTAAGAACATAACCTGGAGAGACGAGACTGTTGTGTTTTTGTCTTTGCACCCTCAACATATAGATAGTAGCTGGCATATAGTAGAAGCTCACTATGTGTTTACCATTTGTTGAATAAAAATAAAAGTAGGCAGTTATCAATGACTGCTTAGATAAGCATTAGCAAATTTCAATATGTAGTATAAAAATAGCACCACTTTTAAATCTTCGAAATGTCACAACTCAACTCCGGCTATGCAAAATCATATGCAAAGAAATTGACACCCCACAGACTCCATATCACATCAAAAACAAGATTTGTTACTTTTAATGACAGAGAGCTAGGAAGCTTACTCTCCTAGGAGCAATGAAGGGGACAATATCCTTTGTGCCATTCAACCCAGAAAAGATTTGCAACAATGCAGAAATGCAAATCACTTGTTCCAAGAGTCTATGAAATGCTGGAACTGTTATCAAGAATGTCTGTAATGATGATAAATGCATCCATCTCACCATCGGTCTTCCTCACATTGATATCCAGGTTTTCCCCCAAACAAAGAATATTCATGGGTTTCTATCACCAGAAATATAACATGTCCTCATCCAACCTCATTCAATGACATGAGTAATAACAAAGACGCACTTGAGCTACAGTGAGGAGGAAGATCTTTCACTCACTCTAAATATTAAAAAAAATTACTGACTTCTAAAACTGTTTTGATATGAATTTAGATATTTTTCAACAAATATTATTTATTTTGTATATAAAATTTAAAAATGAATTCATAGCGAATCAGCAATATATCTTATAAGAAGAAATAATGATATGTAACACTTACATACCACTTTTCATAGTTTAAAAAATACCTTACATCTGTTATTCATTTGAAACTAATAATAACACTGTAAGGTAAGTTCTATGGTTATCCTCATTTTACAGCTGAGGAAACTGAAACTGAGAAAGGTTAAATGACATACTCAAGTTACTACCACTTGTAATCCTGAGGCAAGATTCAAACTCAATTCTTCCTGACTCCAAGGCTGGTACTGTATCCACTGTGCCACCTGGTTCCCATATGTATGTACTTATGTGTGTATGTCTATATGTATATTATATATATGTACATATACACACATATATTAACTTCAAGATTACAGGAATTATTTGCAAAAAAAAAATAGAAAAAGAAGAGATTCTACCAAACTCCTTCTATAGAACAAATGGTCTTGAGATATAGGAAGGCATAAAGAAAGAAAACTATAGAACAATAGCTTTAATGAATATTTATGTAAAAAATTGAATAAAATATTAGCAAAGAGGCTAGACCAGCATATTTTAAAAGATAATACAATGTGATGAGGTCATATATATGCCAGGAATGCAGGATTTTTTCAATATCAGGAAAACCATATAAACACAATAAATCATATTAATAACAAAAACAAAAAAATCACAACTTTATCAATAGATGGTGGAAAAGCTTGTATACAGGGTGTCCCAAAAGTCTCAGTTCAGTTTAAGGCTTACAAGTGCACTAATACTTTAGGACACTCTGCACATATGTGTCTATATGGATGTATATGGATGTGAGTATACACACATGCACATATACTGCAGTACTGTAATGAATCTGTGATATGTATGGGTGCTCCATCCACAATGTAGATTTGAACTCATCCACTTCTGCTCATCCTGGACAATTTTTATTCCTGTGCAACATGGCTTGAGAGGGGAGAATGTATTGATGGCCTTCTTCTAGTATTAAATATAATAACTGAAAAATATTCAATGCAATTACACTACCCACATTTTGATAAATTTCTCACGTAACTACTTGAAAATAAAGATAAACTATAAAAAAGATGAAAAAATATACCCCACTATTCACTAAAACATTTTGAAGAGATATTCTTATTGAATTCTACCTAGATTAAAAAATGCCACTATGGGTGAAGCCATGAGTCAAAAATGAATCCTGAATAAGACTTTGTCCATTTCATTTTCTATTCATGCCCTGCAAGATACAATAGTAGCGAAGCACATCTAAACATTCAATAAGACATTGACTCAATCAAGCAAAACAAACAAGCACCAGTAAAAGGTCTGGATGTCAATATCAGAGAAACAGCTCTGGGTCTCCAAGATGTTGGCCAGAACACATTAGAAGACATTTGGTTCTCAGTCACCCACATCTGATTCAAGCATCATATTTTAAGAGAGAGAGAGAGAGAGAGAGAGAGAGAGAGAGAGAGAGAGAAACAAAGACAGAGACACAGAAAAGGAAGAAGAGAGAAGGAAGAAAAGAAGGAAAGAAGGAAGGAAGGTTAACAATTGTCAAGCACCCTCTGAGGAATAAAAAGTTTAAATTAATTCAAGGATAATGAAGGAAACATATATACAGTAGCTATGGAAGAACATGTATGTATTGTGCCAGAAACAACAAGAACGGTGCCATGCATTATTCGGTAACCCTAAATCATTAATTAAAATTAATATAACTTTCATGATCATGAAATATATATTTTGCCACTTCTGCCACACAAAAAAAATAAATAAATAAAAATATTCCTGAAATGATTAATCACCTGGGGGAATAAGGAATAGTAGTGACATCTGGTTTATCATTGCCTGCTCTCACCAGGACCCTACTTCACCCCTCCCAACACAAACACACACACTCACTCCCTTTGAAGCTCCAACTTGCCTTTGGGAGAAGCTAGGATGGGAGTCTGTCAGGGAAGGATTAAGAGAAACAGAGCAGCTGGGACCAATTTTCAAATCAAAAAACCTGTGTAAAAGTCTCAAAGGCTTAAAATCTGAGTGGCTAAAACCTGCTTGAAGAGTGGCTAGGAGATCCTAGGACAATTGTAAGCTGCTAGTCTTTTGTCTCTAAACCCACAAGAAAGAAGAGTTACCTGGATTCTGTTAGATCAAAAAGTGTACCGTTTTTATTTTGAGTTCTATGTTTTGGGGGGAGGGGGAAGGAAGAAAACAAAACCTCATCATCTTATCCATCTTGCATGTGACAGTCCTGAAAACAATGAAGTTTCACTATTGTAAACAAAAATTTCGCAGGTTATGGTAGAAGAAAGAAGCTCATGACTTGTGCTAAATGATTTCCCAGACATTGAGTAATTCGATAACAGCCCCTACCCTAGTAAGCCAACAAAACTCAATAAAAAGGAGATGATCCCTATCAGTGAAACTCTTTAAGCCAATAAGTGAGTTCCTACTCACTATTCCCTGGTCATTTCCAACTAGAAGTGTTTCTTCCTTGGTCAAAGGGAGGATTTCCTCAAGCTCCATCATATTTCCACTGCAATATGGCAACTCAGGACTCGAGTTTGGTTCTGTACTCATTGTGCATGGACTGGCAGTTCTATATGTCAGCTGCTCAAGGAAGAAGTGATTTGCTTCAAATTTTTAAGAGCACTAGGAATTCAGTGAGTCAAATTAAGGGGAGATGATAATGAAGAGACAATCCTGTGTGCTATTATTTGCTCCCTTTATTAAGTTCCAAATGATCCTAGTGAGAATGACCAAGTTTTTGAAAATGAAAGGGGAAAATCACCTATGATAGCAAAAATAAATAAACAAAAAAAAACCTGAAAATAAAGTAGGTCCTACCAGTTGAGGGAGAGCTGGGGTGGGGGGGGGGGGGAAATGTGATGCATGAATGTAATTAATAAATCCATATTTATTAAGCTCTTACAACATGCCAGACACTGTGCTAAGCAATGGAGGTACAAAAAAAGGCTAAAGATAGTCCCTGCCCTCAAGAAGCTTACAATTTAATAAGGAAGACAACATGCAAGCAAATACATGCAAATCAAGTTATACACATGATAAATGGAAAATAGTTAACAGAGGGATGACTCTAGAATTAAGAGGGGCTAGGAAAGGCTCACAGTAAAAGAAGGAATTTTAGCTGGGACTTAAAGGAAGCCAGGGAGGAAAGTAGGTGGAGAGGGGGAGGGAGAGAGTTCCAGACATGGGGAGCAGCCCAGGAAAATGCCCAGAGCTGAGAAATGGGGTGTGTTGTTCAAAGAACAGCTAGGAGACAAGCATTATGTAATATTGTAATATGTAATTTAATATTACTGTGCACTAAGAAATGATGAATATGAGGAATTCAGAGAAATGCGGGAAAGTTTGTATGAGCTGATGAAAAGTGAAATAAGCAGAAACAAAAGAATGTTGTATACTATGTTGACAACAACATAAATGAAAATATCACTTAAAAGGAAACATTGAGTCACTGAAAAAACAGTGATGGTTCTAAAGCTCTTACCTAGGGGTGGCATGGTAGAATAGGTAGAGATTGGATTTGGACTTGGAGTAGAAGGAGCTGGGTTTTGATCCAAGCTCTTTCACTTAGTATCTGTGTGATCTTGGGCAAATCATGTAACCTCTGAGGGTCTGTTTCTCATCTGCAAAATGATATGGTCAGACAAGATGACCTCTAGTTAATCAAATGATAAGTATTTATTAAGCATTTACTATATGGTGGCCACTGTGCTAAATACTAAGGATGCAAAGATAAAACTTAAACAGTCCTTGACTTTGAGGTACTTACTAATCAGGGAGACAAGAGACATACGTACAAGTATGGACAGAATATGTACAAAATAAATGCAAGGTGGTTTGGGGAAAGACTGCACTAGCAGCTGAGGGGCCATAAAAGGCTTCTTAAAGAAGCTAGCACATGAGCTGAGTTTTGAATGAAATCAGAGCATCTAAGAGGCAGGGGTAAAGAGGGGAGCACATTACAGTCATGGGAAAGAGTTAGCGAAAAGTCACAGGCGTGGGAGATGGAATGTCATGTGTACAACCTCTAAATCTCTTATTTAAATCTCTAAATCTATGATTCTATAAGCCTATGATCATATGGTCACAGCAGAGAGGTAAGGGACCACTAGAGCAGAATGGCATATACACTGTCAGATCTGAATCTGGGATCACTGTATCTAGTGTTTTTTCTTCATTGATTTTCTTTGTTAAAGGAGAAATTTCAATCTATAGAATGAGGGAAATTTTTCCCCGGAAATGAGAGGTATAATGACAATTTCAAAACTATTTAATAGCACCTATGAAACAGCACTTAGATATCTATGTAATGTTAGTTTCTTACACTTATAGAAATCTGATAATTATCACTAGAACTATTCATCATTAAATTTTCAAGTGCATAAAATTAGCAATAAACAATGATAAGTTGTATATCACTTGACGACTGAGAACCAAAAAATGTTTTCTCATTATCCCTTTGCTGATTTGAGACAAAACTTATCCTATGACTGGGTGCCTCTCCAAACTTCGTATAGTAGTAATATCACTGAGATACATGCATGGTACAAAGGTCACATATCCTGATTTTGAATAAAGGTCATTTCTAAACTCTATCTGGTCCATTTATTCAACAAGGCTCTTGTCTCATCACTGTCGGTCAATGCTGACAACATCTAAGAAACTACGGAACTCTCAACATGCTGTGGTAGGAAGGGGTTGCTTATTTTACTAATTGTGGTTGCATTTCTCTCAAGCTACTGATGCTGAAGACCCAAAGGGCAATGAAGAGGTGCATAATGGGAATTAGCAGGCTACAACACCGATAACTCATGCACAGGAAAGGGAATAAAAGACATCATGCAGGATGTGCATGATCAAAAAATAGTTTGGCCGGCTGAATGGAAGAACAAGAGGTAACTAATAGGATGAGTGCAGCACACTGCATGATGAATCAGCCAGATTCGCTATGAAAGATTTGTGGGAGGATCTGGACAAGAATAGCACAGGATGAGAAGATATGGGTTAATTACAATCTATACCATTGGAGAGAATGAGCCCATCATTGAGATCATGAATCTAATATTGAAGAATGTAGTTAAAAATCAACATTTTAAACTAAGTAGCACCACTATCCCCACCCCCAAAACATGAACAGATTATCAAACAGGGGATCTTATAACATCTTTGTGTCATTATGGTGAAACATACAGACCCCTTGTCAAAATAATATTTTAAATTTATAAAATAAAATGCACAGGATTATAAAAGAAGCTAATTACATTGAAATATAGTTATTAAAATATTTTTAATTAACAAATCCCTCAACTTTGATAGAATTGATTCTTGAAGGAAATACACCAGGAGCTATTAAAGGATGTATTCCTAAAAAGAACCTTACTCCCATTAAATTCTGATAATAATAATAATGACAATCATAAGAATAATAGCTGTCATTTATACAGCACTATAAGGTTTACAAAGTACTTTATAAATGTAAAGTATAATGTAAATATTGTAATGCTTTATTGTAATTAATTGTAATATAAATATTGTAACATGAAATTAGTTATCCTTTTAGCCTCACAACAACCCTGTGAGGTAGGTGTTATTGTCAACTCCATTTTACAGTTGAGGAAACTGAGGCAGATAAAGGTTAAGCGACTTGCCTAGAATTACACAACGAATGAGGATCTGCCATAGAATCTGAACTCTGGTGTTTGGGTTTCCAAGCCCTTCCACGCCTAGAATGTGCTCCTTCCTGATCTCAACTTCTTAAGAGTCCCTACCTTCCTTCAAAACTCAGGTCAAGTGCCACCTCCTACATTGGCGTTCCTCCCTCTCCAGTTGTCACTGTTCTTGCCCTCCAATTTCAGGATTTCAATTTTGTATTTGATAGATGATAGATCTAGAAAGAAACTCAAAGGTTATCTAGTCCAATATGATTGTACAGATGAGGAAACTCAGGCCCCAGCAGGTTTTACTTGCCTAAGATCACTCAGGTAGTAATTGTCAGAGGCAGGATTCTAAGCTAGTTTCCCTGACTCCAAAGCCTTTCCACTGTGATGCTGCCTCCCAATATATAAATTCCTTATTTACTTAGCATCATAGAGTTAGAAATGGAAGGACCTTAAATGGCATCAAGTTGAACCCCCCCCTTCCCCCTACTGAGGCAAAAAGAGATTAAGTGATTTGCCCAAGGTCACACAGCTAGTAAATGTCAGAGGCAGGATTTGAATCCAAATCTTCCTGACTCCAGATTTAGCATTCTATCCATTTCATAATGCTGCCTCACATCTCTTTAACCCCTACTCTAAATGGAGATCATAGTCTTATTTTACAAATAAATATCTAATTTAGGCTTCCAATAGTCTTCAATACTCTTGCTATCCACTCTGATTTAGCTTCAAATGAATATCAGCCAGAACAAAAGGTGAGCTAAGGAGGCAAGGTCTATGTTTTCCATCCACTTAGCCAGAATTCCTGCTTTTATTATGCTCATCTGTCAGCACCCAAAAGCTGCTTTGGGGCCCCATTTTGGCCAGAGAAAACCACAGTCTCCCTAGACAAGCAAGTTGGAGCCAGATTTTTTCATACTGAAATCCACTCCTCAATTAAACAACCAGGCCTCCCCAAAAGAATATAGTCTCTATCTGTTTCTGCTACAACCATATAATCTCCCTTCCTTGGTAACAATGATTAATTCTAAAATCAATAAAATAATAAAAAAACTTCTATCAGACAGGCAGCAGTCCTTATCCTTATGGAACAAGGGAGAGCAGCTTCCGATAGGGCTGTGTATCTAACACCTTCTCATTCTCTTAAATCAGAGGTTCTTAATCTGGGGTAAGTGCACTTGGCTTTCTAACTATTTTAACATAATTGGTTTCCTTAGTAATCCTCTGTATTTTAGTTTACACATTTAAAACCATGATTCTGAGAAGAGGTCCAGAGGCTTCCCCAAATTGCCTATGTGGTCCATTGCACATAAAAAGGGTAAGCACTGCTGCTCTTTATTTTTACTGTTTCCTGAACTTGATGATGGATTTGGTACAGTTAAACCCGTAATCTAATGCTTCTTTGTCCTTCCATTTCTAACTCTATAATGGTGTTAGTTTTTGACTGGTCCTATGGTTATAGAAACAACAGTTCTTTCATAGATACACACACACACACACACACACACACACACACACGTCTGCAACAACATATGTATAAATATACAGCAACTGTTCTTCAAAATTCACACATCTCACAAAATATTTCAAAATATCAATTTTGAAAATGTTTTACATCAAAATCATGTAGTAAAGAGGTGTCAAACTCAGGACTTGCAAAACTTAAGAGCAGGGAACTAAATTAAAATGTAATTGTGAAATGTTTAACAAAATAAATAAAAAAACAACATAGATAATGCTAATCTGTGGTTTTTTAAGTTACTATGTCTCCCACAGCAATCTGTTTTTATTTGAGTTTAACACCACTGGTGTGTAGTAGGTACCTGGGGAAAAAAACTCTCAGTTTCAGGACCCAGCAAGAGAGCATATGGATAGAGACCTGAGTTCAAATCCTGCCTATAATACTTTCTAATTTTGTGACCGTGGGCAAATTACTTAAACTCAGCCTGCCTCAGTTTCTTCATCTGTAAAATGGAGTTAACAATAGCACCTACCTCACAGGGTTGTTATGAGCCTCAAATGAGTTAACATATGTAAAGTACTTTGCAACTTTATACTGTTATATAAATGTCAGCTATTATTCTTATGATCATCATTATTATTAGCAAAAGTACTGAGGAGGCTGGCCTTAATGTTGGGTGGTCATCCATTCACTCCATCCACTCATCTTTCCATTTACTTTTCCACTGACCCATTCTTCCATATATCTTCTATTCATCGTTCCTTCCATCTATTATTCTACCAACCCATCCATCTTCTATCTGTGCTTTCATCCAGCCATTCTTCTAGTCACTTCATCCCAGAAATATATACAGTTTCTGGGGCTATCAAGGGAAGACTTCATGCAAGAGAAATATGAAGAACCATCTAGAGTAAAAGAACCTGGTTCAAATGCCAATCCCAATCCCCCTTCTTACTTATATGACCTTGCACAATCACATAACTTCCCTAAACTTTGGTTTCCACCTCCATAAAATGAAGGAGTTGCTCACCACCCACAGTTTTAAAAAGCACTGAAGCGGTCGCAAGTGGAAAAAGTTTAAGAAACCGTGAGAGCTGTACCTTTGAGCTCTAAATGTAGGATTCTATTGTAGCTCATGCCCTGGAGCTATTCTCCTGAACCCCAATTTGCACAGGAAGATAGTTCCTTCTCCCTTTAAGGAGCTGCTCCTTCTCCCTTTAAGATTCTAGGGGTTAGCCTGAGTAGTTGGGTGATGGTTTTCTAGTACCAGAGCTCACAAGCCCCACCAATGTGATTCTTCCATTAACTAACAATTAATATCAATTATTCTGTCAGAAAGTTATCTCTTAGGGGTATTTTACCATGGTCGTAGTAAGAG
Source organism: Vombatus ursinus (assembly GCF_900497805.2). Taxonomy (NCBI): domain Eukaryota; kingdom Metazoa; phylum Chordata; class Mammalia; order Diprotodontia; family Vombatidae; genus Vombatus; species Vombatus ursinus. The sequence continues at coordinate 18,720,337 of NW_020954652.1, forward strand.
CAAATAGTTGAAGGGAGAGATTAATCCTCCCCAAAGACTGTGGCATACTTTCTCACCAGCACACATAGAATCCAGGGGAAAACAGATTGAAATTTAGATCATATGTGGCAAAAAAAGCTAACTCACAGCTCCTAGATGTCCTTCTGCTAGAGTCTTCAAAATGTTCCCTACAGGCACAATGGAGGTTTTCTGCTTGGATTCTTATAGAGTTCTGATGCTGCCTTTCTTCAATGTGCCTACTTTACCCTCAGTTCTTGATATAGATATTGTCATCGGTTATTCAGAAGATGCTGCTAAGAGGATAAGGGGAAAGGTAAAATCTCTCAGACCTTTCAAGGTTCACAAGATCCTCTTCTGGTGATGGGGAATGAAGGAGAAGAGGGCTGAGGGGTTGAGTCAGAGGAACTCTACTCCACTCCCCCGAGTGATTGCATCTCAGGGGCTTGGCTGGAATAGTTCTCTCCTCTCTGCTGCCAGTCACTTAAATACTGGATTCCAACATATCTTAATATTTTATTCAAGACCCACAGGGCATACCTGAGGTTCTTCAAGCAATTTAAATACACATGCCATGCAGCCTACCATGATTCCATTTCATCTGATGGCTTTGAAAGATTTCTCAGACCTAGTTTAATGCCCTTGATTGGTCAGTTAAATAAAAGTGTTCTCACTTGGTCCAGGTAGCTACTTTAAGTAGAATGGAAGTGGTGGATTGATTGGATAAAGATGTCTAGACGTTTGTTCACACCCAGTTTGCACCTCTGATTGATCAATCTAGTTTGGGTGATTCCTACTATTCCACTATGATCCTTTGCCCACCTTGGGAAAGAAAGGCCCTAAGAGCCAAGTTAAGGAATAGTGCAAGAACACAGTTGGGAAAGGAGGAATGTCCCTCTAAAAATGAACTAGGAAAAATCAATTAAGGATTAAGTATTCACATTGGAGTCAGGAGAGGATGCAAAAGAAACTTCAAAATCACAAAGACATCCTTAGCATCATGCAAGTTTAAACTCCAAGTCTTCATGCAAAAAAAAAAACAAAAACAAACATATATATGTGTGTGTGTATGTATATATTTGTGTGTATGTGTATGTAGATAAATGATAAAGTGGATAGAATGCTAGGCCTGAAGTCAAGAAGACTCATCTTCCTGAGTTCAAATCTGACCTCAGATCCTTACTAGCTCTGTGACCATGGACAAGTCACTTAACTCTGTTTGCCTCAGTTTCCTCATCTATAAAATGAACTAGTGAAGGAAATGGCAAACCACTCCAGTATCCTTGCCTGAAAAGTGCCCAATGGGGTTACAATAAGGTGGACACACTAAAACTACTCAACAACAACCACAAATACATGTGTATTGCCTTTTGTTACTTTGATCCCTTTTGTTAACGCTCTGGTCCAGCCAAAATGGACATCTTGCCCTTCCTCACAGAGGACGCTCTACTCTGTTCTTTGTGCACTTTCATATTTACTGTCTCCATTTAAGAAATACTTTCCGTCTTCAACTCCACTGCTAAGGAGCTTCCTTCAAAGCTCAGCATGGGCTCCACCTCCTACATGAGGTGATACCTCAGTTCAGTGTCCCCCCCCCTCATTTTTCTTATTCAGTCATTTCAGTCACATCCAACTCTTTCTGACCCCATTTGGGGTTTTCTTGGCAAAGATACTGAAGTGGTTTACCATTTCCTTCTCCAGCTCATTTTACAGATGAGGAAACTGAGGCAAACAGGGTTAAGTGACTTGTCCGGGGTCACACAACTAGTGTCTGATTTGAACTCAGGTCCATTACCTTGTAATTTATTTTACAAATATGTGAGTGTGTGTGTGTGTGTGTGTGTGTGCATATTGTCTCCCTTGATGGAATGTAAAGTCCTTTAGTACAGGGATTATTTCATAGCTAGCACTTATATAGCTATTTAAGGATGGCAAAGCATTTTACATTTCACCTCATCTGATCTTCACAACTCTGTGAGGTGGGTACTATTATTAACCTCATTTTACAGATGAGGAAACTAGACTGCTAAGAAAGATGTTAAGCGGCTTGCCCAGAGAGTTAGTAGTATATGAAGCAAGATTTGATCTCAAGTCTTTCTGACTCCAAGTCCAACATTCTATCATCCTCTGAATCACCTTTGCTAGGGTTTAGCATAGCATGCAGCACACAGTAGGCACTTTTTACTGATTTTGTTTATTATGAAATAAACAGATCTCCAACAAAAAGGGTCCTGTCCTTTAGTGACTGCACTCCAAGTGAAACTGGTTGGGCCATATTCACATCTGTGCTGGTGACAGAGAGATTCAGGAATCTTATTGAAAGGTACCGAGTAAGGTAGAAGGGAGCCTCCTTCTGGTCGATTAAATTGGAGACAACAAAAACATTTCTCTGTTGCAAAATACAGTTCAGTCCAAGTCAATAAGCTTTTATTTCTTAAGCACCTACTGTGTGCAAGGTGAAGATGAGAAATATATGCAGCTTCTAACATTTCATATTAATGCTTGGTATCGTATTTTGTTCCTGGGAAAAGCAAAGCAATAATTCTGTTACATTACAACATATAGAAGGTGGGGTCTGAGTTGAGTCTTGAAAGAAAATATGGATTCTAAGAAATGACAGTGAAGAGGGAATGAAGTCCAAGCATGGAGGATAATAAATTAAAAGGCACAGAGATAGGAGATAGAGTGTCACAAATAAGGAATAATAAGAATGCCAGTTTGGCTAGACCATAATATATGTGAATGAGAATAAAAAGGAAGGAAACAAATATTTATTCAATGCTTACTGTGTACCAGCCACTGGGCTAAGTGCCTTAAAAATATTATCTTATTTGATCCTCACAACAACCCTGACAGAGAGATGCTATTATTATGACCATTTGCAGTTAAGGAAACTGAGGCAGACAGAGATTAAGTGATTTGTCCAGGGTCACATAGCTTGCAAGTGCCTGCAGTTAGATTTGAGTTCAAGTCTTCCTGACTCAAGGTCTAATACTATATCCACTGGACCACCTAGATGTAACAAAACTAAAAAAAAAAGTTGAGGAAGGGGTTAAATGTCGATCAGAGAAATTTTTATCCTAGAAGTAATATGGAGCCATTGCTCAGTTGCATATACCCAAATACACACATTACCCAGTAATAAGCTCCTCCATTTACAATAATCTCTTTTTTATTAAGCAAAATGTGTGGGTATCTGCAATTTATAACAGTCTCAGAGTAACTATTATTCAAGTGAGCTGTGTGTGGATGCCCATTGTTCACATTTAGTTTGGCTGTTCCGGAATGGAGGAAATGTGTTCAAAAGTAATTACAATTGTTCTTGTTTACTATTAAGTAGGTCAATAGCTTCACATAGAAAAGGCTGAAAAGAACAGCACCCAGTTAGGCCCTTTTGTTATAAAAGAGGGTGGAAAAATCCTCTATTTGATTCTTATTTAACTATTCAATTAGGAAAAATAACACTGAAAATGATTGTATTTATCCATAAGTGAAGTACATATATAACGGGAGGTAGGCCAAATGAAACCAGCCCATACAGGACACAATGAGGTATGGATGGATTAAGGACAGAAACCATAAGCAAAAGCTAAATCATTTGCAAACTCATGTAAAAAAATGACCTTTTCTCTATTAAAATATTCAATGTTGGATGTTAACTCCCAGTACTTATCTGTATTAAGCTTCCAAATGCTGAAAGAGCATAAATCTTGATTCAAACATTTTATTCATAAAGAGCTCAATTTGATTAATGTATTTATAAAATTTTTCTCTTCCTGTCTAGTTGAATAACATCCACAGCCAATTCCCCAAAGGAGACTGTGATCTAGTTCAAGCATATGGTCAAAACAAGTAAATACATACCTGGGTATAGCATGTGTAGACATTTAACTCTTGGCCAACTATGAGCAAATTCCTTTGTAGATTATCTGAAGCAAATTGGTCACCCTTGGCTGGTTTATCCCCATAATCAGATAAACCTTTTAATTACTATCTCCTGCTTACCATTTCTGAGTGTGAATTCAGAAAATATAAATTAATTATTTGTTCAAGTCAATCTAGAGCATTAGAAAGAGTGTTAGACTGGACATGAGAAGCATTGCCACTAAAACGTGACCTTGGACAAATCATTTAGCCTATTTAAGCCTCAGTTTCTTCATCTGTAAATATTTCAATATTTCAGTGATTTTACCAACATGTCTACTGCCTCCACTGATACAGATCACTACCTGTCCACACATTTATCCTATGAATCTTAACTGTGTTCTTCCATGAATCCTCCATGGAGGATCTTTTCAACATGCTAAAAGCTTTCCTCTTGTTCTCTTAGTATGTGGGGGATAATAGTGCAAGGCTGTTCACCTCTTATTCTTTGCTCTCCCTATGTGACCAGCCTACCCCCTCTTCCAGTCATGCATATACCCTTGATCGTCTCTTTTATGCCACTTTTTGTACATGAGTCATGTCATTGGTAATGTGCCTGCTATGAATCTTTCCAGTGCCTTTTGAAGAACCTACAGCTTTTACTCTTCTGAATCATAGTGAACCTGACCTAAAGTTTCTAGAATAGAAAAGATCTACATGGGAGATGGAACTATAGAAATGATACAGTTGGAGATGAAGATAGAGCTGCTAGAATTAGAGCAAGAGATAAAAATGAAAATGGGAATGGGGAGACTACAGATATGCTCATATTTTGCTTAATAAAAAGAAATTATTGTAAATTGAGGAGCATATCACTGGGTAATGTGTGTGTTTGTTTGTGTATATGCATCTAAGCAGTGGCTCCATATTACTTATAGGATAAAAACTTCTCTGATTGGCATTTAAAGCCCTTATCCAACTTTTCCAGATAGAAATGGAAATGGAGGTGTGGATTTGGAGATGAGGGGGCAGGGAGGAGTGGAGGAACTTTCAAAGACAGATTCAGAGAAGGTAAAAGGAGAAAATGTAAGGATTCATGGTCTATCTCCACATTATCCCACCATATAAAATCACCATAGTCTTCTTCTATAGTCTACACTTTACTGTGAACAAAAAGAATGTTGAAAAAAGCAATTGAAAGACAACAAAAAAAATTTGTAGAGCCTAGTATTAGAAAAAGGTATCACAATCCAGTACAGTGGAAATAGTTCACAATGACATCCATATCTACAAGGGTTTTATTCTAAACTCAAAAACTGCTGACAAAAACATTCAAATTCCTAAACAAAAACAAAACACATGATCATAATGTCAGAGTAGGATTTGATTGAGTTAATCAGTGAATTAATCAATCACCCCAACCCACTCAAACTAACTTGCAAAATATTCTAGCCTTGATACCCTTTTCAGATGAAAATCTCTCAATTCAATCAATCAGAGGTATGATGTAGATGTTAACAAGATCTAGACACCTAATTGAATCAATCAATCAAAGACATTTTACCTAACAGGTAATGTGTTGGTATTGGCTAGGAAGACTAGGTCATGCCCTATGGCTCTTGTATAAAATAAAAAACCAATTCTAAAGCCAGATATTAAAATATCTGGCAACAGAGAGAAAAGGGCCATATCAGCCAAGCCCCTTGACCAATGGAGTTTCTTATAAACCTCAGAGGGACAAAAGATTTAGACCTCTCATTAGCATCTTAACCCTTCCTCTAAGAGAGCTGCAGTTGGTGGTGGTGTCTGTATTTTGAGCCAAGAACAAACTAAAAGCTCTAAGGAAAGGTAGTTTTAGAACTCTACAAAGAGCCCAGAAGAAAACCTACATGATGACTTAGGGGAAATTCATGAGCACCTCACCAAAAAAAAGAACAAAAAGATGTTATCTTTTTGTCACATATGCTCTCTAAGCTGGAGTCCACTTCCCCCTTGACATTGTAAATGCTAGTGAGACAGTGTTCCCCTCATTTGGGGTGGGACTGGATATTCTGTACTAACCTTAATAAATATTATTAGCACCTTAAGAATATCTACTTTTTTTGAATGCAGATCGAAGCATACTATTTGCTCTTTTTTTTCTTCTGTTTTGTTTTGTTTCTTCTTTCTTCTGGTTCCTCCTATTGGTTCTAATTCTTCTTTACAACATGACTAATATGAAAATATATTTAATAGGAATGTATATGTAGTGCCTATATCAGATTGTATGCCATCTTGAGGAGGGAGACAGGGAGGGAGGAGGAGAAAACTCAAAAGTTTATGAAAGTGTTCATTGAAAACTAAAAATAAATTCATTAAAAAATAAAAAATCCTAAAAAAAGAAATATCTACTTTTAAAAATAAATTAAGTCATGCTGGCTAATTGTTATTAATTAATAATCATGAGAGGAAGCTCACTGATGGGACTCATGAGCTATTAAAATAGAAAAATACCCTCCAACCCTTTAAGCCCCACCTAGAACCTTGAGGAGAGAAGTAGCCACTAGAGTTCTGGCAACTCCTGCCTGCCAATACAAGTAAGAGTTAGGGTTGGCTCAAGGGTATATGCAACCATAGCATCATAGATTATGGAGCTAGAAGGGACGTCAGAGATCATGAATGGTGGTTCATGAAACCAGAAACTCCATTTGTTGTTAGACATTTCTTTAGATGTATATATCAACTTTAATAAAATAATAATTAAAAACTCCCATTTGTATGTCTGCTTCTGAACTTTTTTCCTCTGAACTTTTCTAGACTTTGTTGCTGTCTATTTTTAAACACAGCTATCATCAGACTCTTGTTGAGATTTGACATTTTTCACTCTGAATTTTTTTATGTAAATCTTCCACATTTCTTTGTATTCTTCATACTTATCATTGCTTCTGGTACAATAATATCCCACTACATCCACCTACCATAATCTATTTAATTTATATTATCCATATACATGGATAATTACTTAATAGAAGTCTATCTCCATTCATACTCCAGAAAATAGGAGAAGCAACTGACTAGTGAATCATTCATTTACATGCCTTATTTGTAAGTTTTTTCATAATAATAAAACAGCCCTCATTTTGTAGAAGTTTAATGCTTGCAAAGTTCTTTTATACATTATTTCTCTCTAATCCTCCCAACAACCCTGTCTTTTTAATAGGCTTCTGGGTGGTATTCCTGTGCTCCTACTGAATCCCAATTTCTGCCCTATGCATCATTTCACCAGTGCTTCTATCCTACCTGTCACAGGCTGACTTCTCTATGATGAAGATGGTACCAGTTATCTGCCAAGTCCTGTAAAATCAAAATGTTTTACAGATCACACAATTCTTCCAAGGCAGATTGTTCATTTTGCAGGTTATCCTGATTCCTGACTTCTCCTCCTCCTGCCCTTTCTCCTCCTTCTATTCTTCCTCCTCATCCTCTTCTCTCTTCTACTTCTTCATCTCCCTTTCCTTCCTTCTCCTTTTCCTCCCCTTCCTTTTCTTCCTCTTCCTCATCTTCCTCCAACTTTTCATGCTCCTCCATCCTAGTTCTTAGCTATCTCACTGTTCACTCATAACTCTAAAGGAGCAGGGAGAATGAATTTAAATCATTTTATCCCTTCTTGAAAGCTCAAATCATTTTATTGGTGAGGAGAAGGAAGCTATTAGTTAATCCATGGCTTTTAAATTGTAGCTCTTATGGATTTCTTCCCCACTCAAGCATGAGTGAGAAGCAGCTAAAATTCAGTGCTCTATATTTATGCTCTTCTTGAAGATACACAGAAGCTTCTGTTGATCAATCAACATGCATTTATTAAGCATCTACTATTTTCAAGGCAGTAAGATGTTTACACTAAGGTGCTTACACTAAGGTGTACTGGAGATACAAAAGAAAATGAAACAGTTCTCACCCTCTCAGTTTACAGTTTTGGGGGAGGAAGGAAGAGAGGGAGATACATCTAGCTATTGGCACAGTGGATACAGTGCTGGACCAGGAGTTAGGAAGATAAGTGTTCAAATCTTGTCTCTGACACTTAATAGCTATGTGGTCTTAGGTAGGTCATTTACCTACCTGTCAATCTCAATTTTCTCATCTATAAAATGGGTGCAATAATAGCACTTACCTTTCAATTAAATTCAATTCAATAAACCTTTACTAAGCTCCCACTATGTGCCTGGCACTGTACTAAGAGTTGGGGATACAAAGAGATACAAAAGACAGTCCCTGTCCTCAAGGAGCTTACAATCTAATGGGGAGGTGGGGAACAACATGCAAACAAACATATACAAAGCAAACTATATGCAGGATAAATAGGAAATAATTAACAGAGGGAAGGCAATGGAATTAAGAGGGGTTGAGGAAGGTTTCCTGTAGGAGGTGAGATTTTAGTTGGGACTTAAAGGAAGCCAAAGAAATCAGAGGAGGGAGAGATTTCCACACGTGGTGAATAGCCAGAAAGAATGTGCAGAGCCAACAGAGATGGAACACCTGGGAAGCCAGTATCACTGGATCCAAGAGTACATATGTACAAGAGTACATATTGGACAATAAGGTGTAAGAAGACTGGACAGGTAAAAAAGGGGCTGGGTTATGAAGGGCTTTGAATGCTAAACAAGGCATTTTGTATTTGTTCCTGGAGGCAACAGGAAACCATGGGAGTTTATGGAGTTCAGATATGCACTTTAGCCACTTTGGTGGCTGAATGGAGAATGGATTGGAGTGAGGAGAGACTTAAGGCAGGCAGACCCACCAACAAGCTATTATCTGTATGAAGTAATGAGGGCTGGTACCAGAGTGGTAGTAAAATCTGGGGAGGGAAGGGGGCATATTCAGTAGACGTTGCAAAGGTGAAATCATCAGGCTTTGGCAACAGCTTGGATATGGGAGGTGGGAGGGGGAAACAGTGAGGAATCCAGGATGACTCCAAGATTGTGAGCCTGAGGGACTGAGAAGATGGTGTTGCCCTCTACAATAATAAGGAAGGTAGGAGATTGGGGAAAGGTTAAGGAGAAAAAAAATGAGTTCTATTTTTTAATATATTAGTTTTAAGATGTCTACTAGATATCCATTTTGAGATGTCAGAAAAGCAGCTGGAAATGAGATTGGAGGTCAGCAGAGAGACTAGGTAGATTTGAGAATCATCAGAGTAAAGATAGAGTGAAGAGGAGAAGATGAGGATGAGGATTGAGAAAAGGTCATTGGACTTGGTAACTAAGAAATCATTAGTAACTTTGGAGAGAGCAGTTTCAGTGGAATGATAAGGTCAGAAGCCAGATTATAAAAAGGTTAAAAAGAGAGTGGGAGGAGAAAAAGTAGAGGCATCTATTGTAGATGACCTTTTCAAGGAATTTAGCTACAAAGGAAAGAAGAGAAATAGAATGGAAAGTTCAAGTGAGGGTTTTTTTCACAATTGGGGAGAAATGGGCATGTTTGCAGGCAGTAGGAAATGAGCCAGGAGAGAGAGATTGGAAATAAGTGAAAGAGTGGGAGGGGACAATGTGTAGGAGGAGATGGAATGGAATGGGATCACTTGAACAAGTAGAAGGGATAGCCTTGCTGAGAGTAAGACCACTTCATCATGTGAAACAAGGGTGAAGGAGGAGAGAGTTAGGCACCTGAGTGATAGGAAATGAGAAAGAGAAGAGGAGTTCATGGGAAATGGCCTAAATTTTTTTTGTAAAATATGAGGCAATGTTCTCAGCTGAGAATGGGGCGAGGGGAGCCCTGGGAGGATTGAGAAGGGATGCAGATGTTTGGAAGAGCCTCAGCAGAAAGTGGGAAGGTGAGTTAATAAGAGAAGTATAGCAGGATTGCCTAATAGCAGTGAGGGCCCAGTTGAGGCTATTTAACCTCCACAGTATGAATGGTTGCATTATTTTCTCCAACTTCATTGAGCAGCACATGTGCAGGAGTGAAGGTGATGAATACTAAAAGTGACCCAAGGCTGAGCTTGCTGGGTGTAATCAACGATATGATAAGAGAGGTAGGGACTCAAGAGAGAAGTATGGTGTAGAGTTGAATTGGTTCACCAAGGAGTCAATGGGGAGAAGAAGAAAGAGTGTCTAGTACAGAGAAGATGACCTGTCAGAGAACTGAAGGGTCACGGTGAAGATGAAGAGTAGGGTTTTGTAAGGGAAGACAGAAGGAGGAGGAAAAGACCAATAGATTATGGTTAGACACGGATTCCAGAATTCTTGAACATGGAGGTGGTACATTTATAATGATAAAATCAAAGAAATGACCATCTTTATGTGTGGTTTCAGAGAATTTTGAGGATCAAATGAGTTAAAGCACTTTTCAAACCTTAAAGCGCTATACAACTGTTAGCAATTATTATTATTTTATAGGTCACACTATTGTTGAGTTCTATATAAAATAGTTCAAAATATGTTGTTTGGTCATTTTTCATTCATATCTGATTCTTTGGGACTCCCTCCATTTGGAGTTTCCTTGGCAAAGACACTGGAGTGGTTTACCATTTCCTTCTCCAGATCATTTGACAGACGAGGAAACTGAGGGAAACAGAATTATGTGACTTGGCCAGGGTCGCATAGCTAGTAAGTTTCTGAAGCTACATTTGAACTTATGAGTCTTCCTCAATTCAGACCTGGCACTTTATCCACTGTGCCACCTAATTGCACCAGCTCAAAATATACATCTGTATAAACTGGATACTAGACAGGAGGAGGAAAGGCTTCATAGTTTCAAAGGATCATGGAAGGAACCAGAGAGGAGGACATCTAGTCTGATACTCGTTTTACAAATAAGAAAAATGAAGACCAGAGAAGACTTGATCCAATGACTTGCCTCACAGCACGCATTTAGTAGGCATCAGAGTTGTGATTTGAACTCAGTTCCTCTGGCTCCAGAACTAGTGCTCTTCATTCAGAAGGTTGGATCTGACTTAAGTCTTGAAGAACACTGGGAATTCTAAGAGACAGAAGTGAGGAGGAAGTGAATTCCAGACATGGGGGATAGTCACTGCATAAACACTGAGATATGAGATGGAGATCCTTATATAAGGAACAGTAAGGATGCCAGGTTGACTGAGCAATAACCTATATGAAGGGGCATAATATATAATGATGGAGAGGGAGGGGCTAAGGAAATACTTTAAATGCCAAACAAAGGACTTTATCTTGATCCTAGAAGTAATATTTAGCCACTAGTGCATGTTGGGTAGGACAAGGACTGCATTTTAGGAAAATCCCTTTGGCAAATCAGGCAGCTTAACTGCTTTGACAGAAGGTACCATATGGAGCACGTTTTACCTGAGTGGTGCCTGGATGTAGTTCAAATAATTCTGAGGTCTGATGTCCAATTTAGCCTAACTCCTGATTTCTCAATGTCTCTATTTCCCTGGGCAATACCACTCAGCTCTATCTTAAGGGAAAATTAGCTATAGATGATCTGCCCTGAAGGGTGAGATGCAGAGGGATTCCAAAGTTATTTCGCTGTGGGCTCCATAGAACTCAGATTTGTCAGAGTAATATGGTCATCCCTAATTTAAATGTACATTCAACTCGATTGACTCAGTTTTGTCCTTGGCCGCGCTAGCCTGGGGCTAAAATCTATGCAGGTCTCACCCAAGGACCCCTCCTTTCCCCCTCTTCCTCTATCTCAGATTCTTTTTCTTTCCCTTCTTTCCTTTTCCCCTCTCAGTAACCACTACAAGACCTTATTGGTTCCTCCAAAGGAAATAACCTTCCTCTCACTCTCTGTCTCTCTGTCTCTGTGTATCTCTCTGTCTCTCTCTCTCTCTTTCTCTTTCTCTCTCTCTCTCTTTCTCTCTCTGTCTTTCTCTCTCTCTCTCTTCCTTCTTTCTCCCTCACCACCTGGGTATACCAGCCAAGGACTCATCAGCTGTTAAGGCTGTGTAGAAATTGCCTTCCCTTCCTTCTGTCTGACCCATTCCTCTACTCCTTTATTTTCTCCCTGGAACAGCTGCTGTAGAGATTCCAAGTGCCCTGCTGCTCACTTTGCCTGGACCTTGGTTACTCTTCTGTAAAGTGATCAAGTTAGACTAGATTACCTCCAAGGTCTCTTTCAGCTCTAAAGCTTCCTGTCTTCTACCTTTTTGATCTGCCAGCTCCAACCAGCTGACTACTGGGGCTCAGTGACTATCTTTGGCCCCACTTATCTCCCATCTTTCCTATTTTTCTTGCTAGGACAAGAGTCCTTAAGTTGGACCTCCTTTCAGAGTGTCCATGACTTTTTTCTTAATATTTTGATAAGCATATTTCCATATACATGTTTTCCTTTGTAAGTCTATGTATTTTTGAAAAGGCCATAAATGAGCATAAAAGTATCAGGACCAGATGGATTTACAAATGAATTCTACAAAATATTTAAAGATCAACTAATTCCAATATTAAATAAATTATTTAGAATAATAGGCGAAGAAGGAGTTCTACCAAATTCCTTTTATGACACAGATTTGGTACTGATACATAACCAGGAAGAGCAAAAACAGAAAAAGATAATTACAAACTAATTTCACTAATGAATATGAATGCAAAAATCCTAAATAAAATTCTAGATAGAAAACTACAATAATATATCAAAAAGATCATATATTGTGACCAAATGAAATTTATACCATGAAGGCAAGGCTGATTCAATATATGAAAAACTATTAACATAATTGATTATACCAATAACAAAAGCATAAGATTCTATCAATAAGTGCAGAAAAAGCATTTGACAAAATACAATATTCATTCCCATTAAAAAACACTTGAAAACATAGGTATAAATGGATTCTTCTTTAAAATGATAAGACGCATCTATGTTAAAAAAAAAAATTCAGCATTATTTATAATGAAGATAAGCTAGAAGTCTTCCTAATAAGATCAGGAGTGAAACAAGGATGTCCCCTGTCACCAATATTATTCAATAATGCATTAGAAATGCTAGCAATAAAAGAAGAAAAAGAAATTGAAGGAATCAAAATGGGAAATGAAGCAATACAACTCTCTTTGTAGATGATATGATGATATATTTGCAAAATTCTAGAGATTCAGCTAAAAAGCTAGTTGAAATAACAATTTAGCAAAGTAGCAAGATAAAAATAAACGCACATAAATAATCAGCATTTCTATGTATCACCAACAAAGCCCTACAAATAGAGAAAGTAAGAGATACCCCATTTAAAATAAACACAGCGTAAAATACCTTGGAGTATATCTGCCAAGACAAACCTATAAACTACGTGAACATAATTATAAAACACTTTTTATACAAATAAAGTCAGACTTAAATAATTGGAGAAATATTAATTGTTCATGAGTAGACAAAGCCAGTATAACAAAATGACAATTCTACCTAAACTAATCTGCTTTTTCAATGCCATCCCAATTAAATTACCAAAAAATCATTTTATTGAGCTAGAAAAAATAATAACAAAATTCATTTGGAAGAATAAAAGATCAAAAATATGTAAGGAATTAGTTTTCAAAAATGCAAAGGAAGTACCATATCTTTAGTAGTATCAGATCTTTAGCAGGAGCAGATCTTAAACCATATTATAAGGCAGTAATTATCAAAACTATCTGGTACTGGCTATGAAATAGAAAAGTGGATCAGTGGAACAGAAAACACAGTAGTAAATGATTATAGTAGCCTTGTGTTTGACAAATGTAAAGATTTAAGCTTTTGAGATAAGAATTCACTATTTATTTTAAAAATTGGGAAAATTGGAAAGCAGTCAAGAGAAATTGGGTATAGACCAATATCTATTTGCCAAGATAAGGTCAAAATGAATACATGACTTAGATGTAAATGGAGATATCATAAGTAAATCAGAAAAACAGGGAACATGTCATAGTTATGGAAAGAGAAGAATGTATGAATAAATAAGAGATAGAGAGTATTATGAGATATAAAATTGATCATTTTTATTACATTAAATTAATGTAGCCAAGATTACAAGAAATAAAAAAATTGGAGGGAGGGGGATTTATAGACAGTTTCTCAGATATCTCAATATATAGACAACTTTATCAAATTTATAAGAATATGAGTAATCTTTCAGTTAAGAAATGATCAAAGGATAGGAACAGGCAATTTTTCCTATGAATAAATCAAAGCTATATACAGTGACATAAGAAATCTCTAAATCATTATAGGTTAGAGAAATACAAATTAAAACAACTTTGAGGTATTACCTCTCATCTTTCAGATTGGCTAAAATGATAGAAAGGGAAATGACAAATGTTGGAAGGGATATAGAAAAATTGGGACACTAATTCACTGTTTGTGGAATTGTGAACTGATCCAACCATACAGCAATAGGGATTATGCCCAAAGAGTTATAAAACTGTGTATACCCTTTGATTCAACAATACCACTATTTAGTCTGTTTCCCAATGTGATAAGACAAAAAGGAAAAGTATCTATTTATTCTAAAATATTTATAGCAGCTCTCTTTGTGGTGGCAAAGACCTGGAAATTGAGATGTCCATCAATTGGGAAATGACTAAACAAGTTGTGGGATATGATTGTGATGGAATACTACTGTGCTATAAGAAATGATGAGCAGTTGGTTTTAGAAAAATACGGAAAGACTAGCATGAAATAATGAAGAATGAAATGAGCAGAACCAAGAGAACGTTGTACGTAGTAACAGCAATGTTGTTCAAAGAATAACTGTGAACAACTAAGTCATTCTGAGAACTATAAATATTCAAACTACAAAGGCAGGAAGATGCTATCCGCCTTTAGAGAAAGAACTGGTAAATAGAAGTATGCACAGCATGGTCATACACAGATATTGTGTGTCTGTGTGCACATGTGAAATGGTGGTCTTCTCTAGTGTGGGGTGGAAAGGAAGGAAGGGAGACAGTTCAGAACTTAAAATATAAAAAAAATAAAATTTTTAAAAATACAATAAAAAGTAAGTCTGTGTGTTTTATTTCATGCATTTAAAAATGGTTCTGAAAAGGGGTCCATGGGCTTCACCAGCCTGCTCAAGAGGTCCATGATACACAAAAAATGTTAGAACCCCTTCTGTAGGTAAAAGTTGCAGCTCCAACCTCAGCCCCACTATTCAAAATTATTCTCCCTTTGGGGTCAGGAAGAAGGGAAGGGAAGGGAATAAGCATTTATATAGTGCTTACTATGTGACAGGATTATCTCATTTGCTCCTTACAACAATCTTGAGAGGTAGGTGATATTATTATCCCCATTTTACAGTTGAGGGAGGAAACTGAGGGAGACAAAAGTTTAAGTGACTTGCCAGAATCATGTAGCTAAGAGGTGTCAGAGGTCAGATTTGAACTCAGATCTTCCCGACTTCAGGCCCAACACCATGTCCACTGTGCCACCAGCTGCATGGATTGGCTGTGTTTATTTGTTTATTCATTTAATCCTCGGTACCTAACATAGCAGCAGGTATATCTCAAGCGGGCCTTTCATAAATGTATGTTGACTGATTAACCGACATTTATTTGGGGTCAGGGTTTCTCCCTTCCTAGTCCCCTACCACTACCACCACTCCCTTCTAGGTTTCTAGTGATTTCTTAAGGCACAAAGTAGTTCTCCACTTTATAGCACATGAGTCACGCTTAAGGGTCAAATCAGTCATTCTAAGGGTGCTGTGGACCATGTATCTGTTTTAAAGGTGTTTTGATATGTTTGAATATGTTTTATAATTTTTGAAAGGAAAAAAGGTAGTCTCACAACACTTTTCTACTATATTCTATTGCAAATGTTCAAAAACATCGGATAAGTTATGTGTTAAATAAGCTTTTGAGGCTGGTGAACCCAATCACCTTTTAGAGGCAGATAGCCTAAGGCAATAGACCAAACTTGGCCTCAGAGCTGAGAAACCTAGACTAGTTCTGGCTCTGACACTGTGCGACCTTGGGCAAATTACGTCATCTCTCTGACCTCCATTTCTGTAAAATAATATTGGACCAATATCTGAAGTCCCTTCCAGCTCTCGAACTGAATCTAGTAGTTTAAAAATAGATCTTATGGGGAAAATACTTTCTCATTTTTCAGTTTTTAATTATATTATCTTTTGTTTTTACATAACCTTCACTTCCAAATATATTCCTCCCTTCACCAGAGGGTCTTTGTAATAAAGAATAATAGAGAGAAAACCAGTTCAACAAAATAATAATAATAATAACATTTACATAGCACTTTAAGTGTTACAAAGCACTTTACATATATATATGTATGTATATGTATGTGTGTGTATGTGTAATTTAATCCCCACAACAGCCGTGTAAGGTATTATCCCCATTTTGCAGAAGAGGGACCTGAAGCTCATAGAGGTTGACTTGCCCAGGGTCATAGAGCTAGTAAGTGATTGACGCAAAATTCAAACTCAGGTATTCATGACTCTAAATCCAAGAATCTATCTCCTACACCAGAGGTGGGGGAACCTATGGCCTCAAGGCCACATACGGTCTTCTAGATCCTCAAGTGCATCCCTTTTATTTGGATTTGGACAAAGGGCCACACTTGACGACCTAAAGAGCCACATGTGACCTCGAGGCCGCGGGTTCCTCACCCCTGTCCCCCACCATCTAGCTGCAAATTCAACCAACATATCAACCATGTCTGACAGTATACGCAATGGGAAAAATAAATTCTAAATAACCAAGAGATTTTCGAAGCTCAACTCATTAAGTTAGGGGTGGCTGGAATGTTTAGAAGAAACTTAGCAAAGGGTTCATTTTTATTTGAGAAAAAATATTGGAACTTTTATGAGAATTTGTCAATGAAAATTGAGTCAGTGACATGCATATGTTCTCATAAACCACTCACAGTGGTGTTTTATTAGACAAGTATCTTGTAAATTAAATATGCCAGCATACAAAAACAGTCTGTAGCACTCAAGGCATTGAGGAAATTGGCAACCAGAGTAAGCACTTTACCCTTCCATAACCCAGTAAACGTATTGTCTATATACAAGATCAGGGCAGATAGGTGGTGCAATAGAAAGGGTGCCAGGCCTGGAGTCAGGAAGATTCATCTTCATGAGTTCAAACCCAGCTTCAGACGCTTACTAGCTGTATGACCCTGGGCAAGTCACTTAACCCTGTTTGCCTCAGCTTCCTCATCTGTAAAATAAGCTGGAGAAGAAAATGGCAAACAACCCCAGTATCTTTGCCAATAAAAGCCCAGATGAGGTGACAAAGAGTCAGACATGACTAAAACAACTGAACAACAGCAATATATAAGGTAAGCAATACATCTACCTACATGCTAATCTTTCAAGGTATATTCAGTCAGCTAGGTCACTGGTTAAATTTCAATATCAGCATAATAAAATACAAAATATGATTTAAAAATATTCATTAAAGGCCTATTTTATGCATAGCATGGTGGGGGCAGGGCAGGGCTAGAAATTTTAGAAATAGACATCCCTTCTCTCAATGACTCAAGTATAAGAAGGTGAAGAAAAGTGAAAGTAATAGTACTAATACTGCTGCTTGGTGAATTTATTTACGTGAAAAGGCTTATAAAAGTACAAACTTAAATCACATTTAGTTATACATTAAATAATCATCATTCTTAAAAAAGATAAAATTACATGAAAAGAAATACAAAATTCAAAAAAAAACCTATTAATACAATGTTTCCTTTGGTATCTCCACCATTTGTCTCTTATGGTACATGGTACATTCTATGTAGACTTCCTGGGAAAACTGAATTTGCTAAATAGTGGTTCGTTCTTCCTGAGTTTTTTTTAAACCTCTTTTATTAAGGCTCTGAATAATTCATTTGTGTTATCAAGACAGCTTCCACAGTTTCAATAATCACTGATGACTTTGCCAATCATCCAAGTGACAAACAGGCTAAAATGACCTCTGTGCTACATGTTTGTACCTGGCAGTAAGAGAGGAGTCGTTCAAAGAATCATAGCATTTATAGCTGAAAGGGATCTCAAAGGTCATGTAATTCACATTCTTTCTTTAGGTTCCAAATACTGATGCTCTCACGACAAAAAATCTCTGAGTACATTTAACAATCACTAATCTGGCGATACTTTCTCTATATCCCATTTGGCTCATAATTTTTCTTTAAGATATGGTTTCATTACATGAAGTTTGTCTTTAAAAATCAACAAACTACAAAGTGGAAAGGGCACTTTCAAAAAATTATATCATCTCCTACAATCATCTATATGATTCAGGATTTTTTCCCAGCTGAATTCAGAATAATAAATAGAAGTGATCAAGTTTTGCCTTCCAAAGGTTTAGATAAAGGGCTCTTAACCATTTTTGTATATGTTATGGAGTCTTTTGGCAATTTGGCGAAGCCTATGGAACCCTTCTTAAAATAATATGTTTAAGTGCATAAAATAAAATGCATAAGACTATAAAGGAACCAGATTGGTTGATATACAATTAGAAAATTATTTCAGACCCCAGGTTAAAAACCCTTGGCATAGATCAGTGTTTCTTAAACTGTGGATTGCGATCACATATGGGGTTGTGTAACTGAATGTGGGAAGTCACAAAAAATTTGGGAACAGTAAAAAGTTTCTGAATGGGCAACAACCAAAAATTAATTCAAAATCAAACATGTAATAAATTGTGTTTCTGGCAGCCCTTGTCGGTCTTACATTGCATGACTTCACTGCAGCCTTGGTTCTGAATACAGAACATGTGCATTCCACGTGGTATCATGCCATGCAACACCAATGAACACTGCCAGAAACACCTCCGCTCAGATTCAAGACTATTTTATGTTATGGATTGCAGTGTTTTTACTATACATACCAAGTTTTCTGCTTTTACAGAAACATAATAGTTTAATCACAGAAAATACTTTTAGCATTTTCCTACCATCATTCCTCAGCATGGTATCAAATTAGTATATCTTTGGGTTGTATTGTATCTGAATGTTTGATTTTTTAAATTGCTGCTGTCTTCTTCTTCTACAGAAACATAAGTGTTTGATTGCAGCAAGTAAAAACAAAATCCCTTTAATAATATTTCTATACCATCACCATTCTATGTGTATGTAAGTGTGAACATCAATTTTTAAAATTAAATACAAACAAATGTAATTTCATAAACTAAAGTTAGTATTTATTTGAGAAATTATTAGTAATATTTATTTAGGACAAAAATATTTTTGTTATGGATAAGTGGTTAAATTTAGACAGAAGAGTTAAAAATACTGATAACAATGTGGCAGAGTCTTCACTACCAAGTTATAGTACACCTAAATTGATAAGAAAAAGAAAATACGTGGAATTATTTTTGCAATAGGGATTTACTTCTAATAATGATGATGGTATGGAAAAAAAAACTCTTTGCTTAATTTGTAATGAAGTTTTGGCTGCAGAGAACATGAAACCAACCAAACTAAAATGATATCTTAATATCAAGCACACAGCATACTGCAATAAACTAAAGGAATATTTTGAATGACTTTTAAAATATTCAAATAAAGAAAAACAATGTTTTGAAAATTTTATTAAAATTATCATTGAAAAGTATTTACTTGCAGCTTACAAAACTTAATTAATTGCAAAAACTAAAAACTCCTACACAACAGAATATCTCATTTTATCTGCTGCTATTAAAATGTCAGAAATGGTTCATGGGAAAAAGTATGGGGATGAAATTAATAAAATTCCTTTATTGAACGATACTCTTTCCAAAAGAATTTCTGAAATTAGTAATGACAAATTCTAGCAGCTTATTACAGGGCTTAAGGGCAGCCCAAAATTTGCATTTCAGTTTGATGAAACAACTGATATTTCTAACATGGCACAGTTGTTACTTTGTGTAAGATATGTTTATGAAGGAAGTATACATGAGGAATTACTGTTTTGTCACCCTTTGGAAGGGCACATAAGAGGAGAAGATATATTGCTTAAAGTCTAGCTTTTCATAAATGAAGGTTTACAATGGGAAAATTGCATTGGAGTCTGTACAGAAGGTGCTGGAGCAATGATGGATAAGAATGTTAGATTTGTAGCAAAAGTTAAAGCCAGTGGCAATGAACATATCACTTTTACTCACTGCATGATCCATTGGGAGGCACTCATAGCCAAAAAAATATCACCAGAGTTAGATGTTGTGTTTCTAGATACTATCAAAATCACTAACTTTATTAAAAGCCATGCCCTTAACAGTCATTTGTTTTCAAACTTTTGGAAAGACAAGGACTCCAATTACAAAAGCTTATTACTACATGCAGAGGTAAGGTGACTCTCAAGAGGGCAAAGTTTAAACAGATTAGTGAACTTGAAAGATGAAGTCCTATTTTTGACTGAGCAGAAATCCAATTTTGTTAATTTTTTTCATAATGACTTATAGCTTTCAAAACTATGCTATTTGTTGTATATTTTCAAAAACAAAAACTCAATGGTGGCAGCTAGGTGACGCAGTGGATAGAGCACTGGCCCTGAAGTCAGGAGGACCTAAGTTCAATTCCGGCCTCAGACCAAACACTTGACATGTACTAGCTGTGTGACCCTGGGCAAGTCACTTAACCCCAATTGCCTAAAAAGAAAAAAAAAAACTCAATGATTTGAGCATGGCGCTTCAAGGAAAAAATTGTAATATTTATGTTAAAAGATAAAATTGAAAGTTTTACTTTAAAAGTTAACATGTGGAAAAATAGGATAGAAAATGGTTCTTTAGAAATACTTACAGCTACAGATGATTTTATAATTGAAAATGACCTTCCCAAAGATTTAATTGTAAAAGTTATAACTGATCATCTGAAGTGCCTGGAGACACAGTTTCAGAAATACTTCCCTTCAAATTTTTATTCTAAAAAAGTAAGTTGGGTTCATAAACCATACTCAATTAAAATTTAAAAAAAATCAGTCATCCTCCATTAAAAGTTCAAGAAGAATTTGCTGAGTTATCAAGTGATACAGGTTTAAAACTTGAGTCTCCTAAAAAATCATTAAATGAGTTTTGGTTTGGGATTAGGACAGAATTTCCAACAATTTCTGAAATGGACCTAAACATATTTCTTCCATTTTATACTACATATTTATGTGAAGCCACATTCTCAGCATTGATGATTATAAAATCAAAATATCAGTCAACTCAGAAAAATGTTGAAGATGCCCTACATCTTCAGTATCAAATATTCCACCAAGATTTAATTCTTTATGTAAAAATAAACAAGCAACATCACACCTATCAGATTGGCTAACATGACAAAACAGGAAAATGATAAATTTTGGAGATGTGAGAAAATTGGAACACTAATGCATTGTTGGTGAAGTTGTGAACTGATCCAACCATTTTGGAGAGCAATTTGGAACTATGCCCAAAGGGCTATAAAAACGTGCATTCCCTTTGACCCAGCAATACCACTTCTGGGGCTGCATCTCAAAAAGATCATAAAAATGGGGAAAGGATCCAATGTGCACAAAAATATTTCTAGCAGCTCTTTCTGTGGTGGCAAAGAATTGAAAATTGAGGGGATGCCCATCAATTGGAGAATGGCTGAACAAGTTGTGGCATATGAATGTAATGGAATACTATTTGCTATAAGAAATGATGAGCAGGCAGACTTCAGAAAAACCTGGAAAGACTTGTATGGACTGATAGTGAGTGAAGTGAGCAGAACCAGGAGAATGTCGTACATAGTAACAGCCATATTGTGTGATGACTAACTTTGATAGACTTAGCTCTTCTCAGCAATGCAAGGATCTAAGACATCTCCAAAAGTCTCATGATGGAAAATGCTATCCACATCCAGAGAAAGAATTATGGAGTTTGAACAGAGATCAAAGCATTCTATTTGCTCTTTTCTTTCCTTCTGTTTTGTTTTGTTTTTTTCTTTCTTGTGGTTCTTCTTATTGATTTTAATTCTTCTTTACAACATGACTAATGTGAAAGTAAGTTTAATAGGAATGTATATGTACAGTCTGAATCAGATTGCATGCCATCTTGGAGAGGGAGTAGTGGAGGGAGGGAAGAAAATTTTAAAAACTCAAAAACTTTTGGAAGTGAAATGTTGAAAACTAAAAATAAATAAATTAATAAAAAAAAGCACATTCATCTCATTGGTATGCAAATTTGCTTTCATCTTTAATAAATGGTAAAATATATATGTAAAAGAATTATTTGAAAATAAATTTCTTTATGATTTGTTATCAATAAATGTTTGATTTGTTTACCCATTTTTATATACCTACATACCTGGGGTCACATAAAAACTTGGGCAAAAAGGGGTCACAAGTGGAAAAAGTTTAAGAAGCTCTGGTCTAGATAATTCAGAAAATTAATGCAAAATTCTCTTTCCCCTACCCCTCCTGATTAATTTGAACAATAGACCCATACCATGAATACCATCAGTGACCACTTTCTTATGTAATTCTCTTAATTAAATTAATAAAATCCCCTCAATATTGATATAAATGCAAATAGTCATAAGAGGATTCTAGGGCCCCTTCATTTTGGAAGTGTAATCACAGAAAATAGTGACAGCATAATATAAGCACACTATGTGGAAAATGTGTTCAATTTGAAGTCAGAGAAACTGGATTTGAATCTTGACTCTGCCACTAATTACCTGTGCAATGTTGGACAACTCACTTGGTCTCTCTGTGCCTCAGTTTCCTCTTTTGTAAAATGAGGGAGTTTTTAGACCATATTACCTCTAATATTCTTTTCAGCTCTAAATCTATGACTATGAACTAAAATCAAAGTTCTAACTTAGGATCTTTCAAAAATGTCTTTAAAATATTAGTAGGTAGGACTATAATATAATTAGTATCCTCAGAATAATTATTTATCTTAGAAATCTTATCTTCCAATATAACAAAATTTGTGGCTAGATGTTTCATCTGAATAATGTTCCTAGAACAATCTGACATCATTCCTGGATAAGGTTTGTCAATCTACTTCCCTTTGGCTCCATTCACCATCCCTGTAACTTTCTGGACTAAAGTACTCATCCCTGGCCACCGTTCCTCATAATGTATTGTCTAACCTGTTAGAATGTAAGCTCCTGTAAACCATAGCAAAATACTTTACTCCAGCAAAGATGGAGTAGAAGGAAGTAGTACAGATGAGCTCTTTCCCTCAACCATACCACAAAAGCTAGAAAATTCACCATACTGAATCCTAATTGGGAAATCAAAATCTAAAAAAAATTGAGAAAGCAATATTTCCAGCCCAAGCTAGCATAGGAAGACAGCAAGTGAGGTCTGACACCACTGGGAATAGACTCTAGTCAGGAGCCAAGAGTGGCTAAGTAGAGCCTTCCAGCACAGGGACTGAATGAGAACCTGCCATAGATATGCACCAGGACAAGAAGGAATCTCAGATCCAGTGGAGAAGGGTTTGACCTTGTGCAATGAAGAAGAACAAGTATAAGCTGGCAGCTCTGTTGCTTACTACTACTTAGTGCTGAGACACAGATTCAGTGTGGACTGAAAAAGAGACCTGTACCTGGGAGCTTAGAAAATTAGAGTGGTAGAGGAAAAGAAATAAGAGTTATGGGGGAAACGATTGGAAAAAGAGCTAGCAGCTTGGCACAAGAGGTACAAAAATCTACCTAAGCAACAGAGTCCTAGAAAATTGGAATGAATCTAATAGGAGTCAATGATTCTATAAAACAATAATATTGAAAGAAAGATAAAAGGCTCAAAGAAAATGGAAGAACACGTAAGGCATTTCATATATTTTAAAACTTCCCTGGAAAAGAAATGAAGAAGAGGTAACTTTAAAATCCTATTAAATCCATGAACAAAAAAAAATCCTATTCATAATAAGAAGAAATTATAAAAATAAAACTATCTAGATCTCTTAGTACCAGAGAGCAAAGCACTGGTCACCTCCTGAAAGACATTCCAAAATGAAAAGTACTAGGGACATTTTAACCAAAATAGAGAGCTTCCATATCAAAAATGGTTTAAGAAGCCAGAAAGAAAGACAGAATACAAGTATTCAAGAGCCACAGTCAGGATCACACAAGCTTTAGCAGCCACCACTATAAAGAAAGAAGAGCATGGAATATGATATTCCAGAAGGGAAAAGATAAGTCTTTTCAGGCAAGAATAATATACTAGAAAAACTGAGTAAAATTTTACAAAGTAAAATATGGATTTTAAATGAAATAAAGGGCTTCCAAGCAAGCACTCCTGATTAAAAACCCAGAACTGCATAGAAACTTTGAAACACAAATACAGGAATCAAGTAAAACATAAAAGGTCAATATAAGTGAGCAATCATAAAGGACCAAATAAGATCAATTGTTTACAGTCTAATATGGGGAGATGATACACGTGCCCTCAGGACACATGTATATAATTGGGAAGGCAGAGAGGGAGTCTAAGAAGATAAAGGACCTGTGGGATGGTTCTTCTATGTTTAGATATTTTTAAAAGAATACAGGGAAAAGAGGAGGAAAGGGACCAATTGGGGGAGGGAGAAGAATCATGGGGGAAATTGTCTTACATAATTGGAGTGTGCAAGTAGATTATACAAATAAGGAGGAAGGGACTGAGGAGTGAGTGTACTTTCATCTGAACTAGTCAAAGGAAGGAAGAAAACACACATACATTTGAGTGTAGAAATACTCATCAGGAAAGCAGGAGGTACGGGAAAATGTAGCAGAGAAAATAAGAGGAAGGATAAAGTAAGGGAGGGATTAGTCATAACAAAACAAACTCTTAAGAGGGTGTATTGTGAAGAGGGGTTTAAAGGGAAAGAAAAAAAGATAAGAAACTGTGGTAGTGCTCTGGGCAAGGGAAAGATAAAAGGGTCAGGGCAGCAGAAGTAGATAAAGTAGAGTAAAACACTGGTGCTGAGCACGATCCTTCTCTCTTAAAATCTTTTCCTTTTTTATAAAAAGGAAAATGCTGGCCAAATCAATAACCAACCAGGGGATTCAAGATGAAACATGCTATCCATTTCCTGACAAAGAAGTAACATATGCAGGATGCACATTGAAGCTTTTGACACAGATAATGAAATAATTTATTTTGTTTGAATACGAATATTTGTTACATGGATTTTGATTTTCAGTGCAGCTACAGGGAAGCAGGAAGGAGAAAAGATGGATCTTCACTAATTGAAAATATAAAATTGAGTTTAAAAAAAAAGAATGTAATCCCCTTGAGAGTAAGGCCTCTTTGTGTGTGTGTGTTTGTACTCTCAGAGTTTAGCATCATGCTTGACACAGAGGAAGCACTTAATAAAAACTTTTCATTCATTCATTTATTTTTTGTTTAGTTGCTTCTGATGAAAATTTAGATTTAATCAATATGGATGTCAGCTTAGAGGTACAGTCTGAAAAATGTCTAATCCATGTATTAGATTGAACTAGATGAGATCCTTTCCAACTTTCAAATTATGTGATTTTGTAATTTGATTCAGTTGGTCAATTAGTATTTATTAATGTCTAATCCATGTATTAGATTGAACCAGATGAGATCCTTTCCAACTTTCAAATTATGTGATTTTGTAATTTGATTCAGTTGGTCAATTAGTATTTATTAAGCACCTATGTGCCAAAGAGAAAATAGGCAAACAACTATACATATATACACACACACACACACACACACACACACATCCACATATCTACATACTTACACATATCACATATGTATAGTACATGTATGAGCATATATACATAAACATGTATATGATAAATTAGGGTAATAAGTCAATTAGTCTCAGAAAGAATAAAAGCTAATATATAGCACCTATTATGTGCCAGATACTATGATAAGTATTTTACAATTATCTCATTTGACCCTTACAACAATCCTAGAAAGTAGGTGCCATTATTATCACCATCTTGCTGATAAGGAAACTGAGCCCAAAAGGGGTTAAGTGACGTGCTCTGTGTCACATAACTAGTAAGTGTTTGAGATCAGATATTAAAGACTGGGAAAGACTTCTTACAAAAGGGACTTTAGCTCATATTTGAAAAAAATCATGGAAGCTAGGAGGCAGAGATGAAAAGGGAGGGTGTTTCAGCCATGAAGGGTAGACAATAAAAGTGCTCAGAGTTGGGAGATGAAGTATTTTACAATATAATGTGTCATTACTGCTTTCTTTGCCACAAGCCCAATTTGAATCATTTCCAGGAAATGTCTTCATTGAAATACTGGATCATAGCAACCACAGCTACACAGCTGTACCTCTATAAAAGGGAAGGGACTGTCAGACTTATAAAATATAATTCACAGCCATCCAGATGCTGAGCTCAAACTAGCCACCCTGCTTCACCCTAACCCTCCATATGCCATCTGCTCAGTTCTCTCAAGGGCTGAAATTTCCTCATATCTAGGTCTAATTTAATAACACCATTCCTATTCACCCCTGCTCCAGACTTCATTGTTAGCCATCATGTCTCAGTGATAAGAGAAATTTCATGCTTCTCTCTCTGTTTTTCACTTGAGGAAGAATGTTGATCATACAACATGCCAGGCACTGTACTAAGTATTTCACAAATATTGTCTCATTTGAACCTCACAACAACACTGTCAGATAGGTGTTATTATCCTTATTTTATCCTCAAAGAGTGACAATACCCTATTATCCCTTTTCTCTTGAGGAAATTGAGGTAGATAGATGTCAAGTCACTTGACTGGGGTCACATAGCTATTAAGTGTCTGAGACACATTTGAACTCTGGTCTTCCTAATACCAGGCCTATCATACTATTTACTATACTACCAGCTTACTCGAGGTAATCTCAGAGGGAAAGCACTAGCATTAAGGAAGACTAAAAAAGGCTTGTTGTAGAAGACACATTTTGGTTGAGACTGAGAAAGACAGGGTAGCTAGGAAGCAGAGATGAGGAAGGAAAGCATCCCAAACATGAGAGTCAGCCAGTAAAAATATGCAGAGCCAAGATATGGAGTGTCTTGTGTGAGGAATAACAAGGAGGCTAATATCAATGGATCATAGGGCACATGGAGGGAAGTAAGGTATAAGAAGGCTGGAAAGGTAAGAGAGAACCAGGTTACCAAGAGTTTTAAAAATCAAACAGAGAATTTTATATTTGATGCTGGAGGCAAGAGGGAGCCATAGGAGTGTGTCACAGTCAGACTTGTATATTGGGGGTATCACTTGGACAGCTGAGTGTAGGATGGATTAGAATGGGATAAAGGAGAAAGGGAGATTGGAGGTGGGAAAACAAACCAACAAGCTATTGCAATAGTGTAGGCGTGAGGTGATGAGGGCCTGAACCAGTGTGGTGGCAATGTCAGAGGAGAGAAAGGAATGTATTTTAAAAAAGATATTGTGAAGGGAAAATCAATAAGACTTGGCAACAGATTGAATATAGGATGTGAGAGAGAGTGAGGAATTGAGAAAGACAATTTGATTGCAAGGCTGGGTAACTGGGAAGATAGTGGTATCCTCAACAGCATTAAGAAAGTTAAAAAGAAGGGAGCAACTAGGTGGCGCAGTGGATAGAGCACCGGCCCTGGAGTCAGGAGAACCTGAATTCAAAGCTGGCCTCAGACACTTGACACTTACTAGCTGTGTGACCCTGGGCAAGTCACTTAACCTCATTGCCTAGAGAAAATGAAAGAAAGAAAGAAAGAAAGAAAGAAAGAAAGAAAGAAAGAAAGAAAG